>NW_011494956.1:5481795-5484975 GCF_000754665.1 Bison bison bison
CAACCCAGGGATCCAACCCAGGAATCCATCCTGTGTCTCTTAGTTCTTCTGCATTGTCCAGGGGGCTCTTTACCTCTGTTGCCACCTGGGAAGCCCGCATAGTCTCATATTGGTTCTCAAACACTTTCTTCCATAAAAAGTTAATCCTTTACAACTATAATGCCAACATTTTCCACTCCCCTTTACAATTCATGAACTAAAATTATGTATAAAATTATAATAAAGATGAAGCTTACACAGATGTTATTAAATATCACATTATACATGAAAAGAGAATAGTGTAATAGGAATATGCACTAAATGGTGAGTAATAAAGAATTAAAATCTCTGACAATATGACAAAAGTGACACAACTTTTAATGATGTCTATCTGCAAAAATAATTGGTAGCGAGATATAAATTGTAATCTTCAAAATTGTGTGCAGAAAATATTAAACAAATCTAGTTAGTTTTTCATTATCTTTTCAAAGAAATAGAGGTAACTATAAATTAGTTTTTGTGTGTGTGTGTGTGATCAAGAATCGTTTTGCTTAGCTGTTTAACAGAAGAAATGTACCCAAAATCAGCTCATTCATTTATTAAAATGTTATTTATTAAAATGAACTATCATAGTACATAATGAATAGCTCAACCAAATGGCTAAGCCATTTCTGCTCCTCTAGTAAATTAGATTTTCTTATATTTAAAGTAGGATCAAAAATATATATAATGATGAAATATAAGGATAAATATTTATTTTAAGAGCCTTCAGAAATAATGAAAATTGCTCAGTTTCCTCTGACTCTTTGTCACCCCATGGATTCTACAGTCCATGGAATTCTGCAGGCCAGAATATTGGAGTAGGTAGCCTTTCCCTTCTCCACGGAATCTTCCATACCCAGGGATCAAACTCAAGTCTCCCACACTGCAAGAGGATTCTTTACCAGCTGAGCCACCAGGAAAGTCCAGGAATACTAGAGTGGGTAGCCTATCCCTTTTTCAGTGGATTTTCCTGACCCAGTAATTGCACTGGGATCTTCTGCATTGCAGGTGGATTCTTTACCACTGAGCCACTGGGAAATCCTCTCAGAAATAATATCTGCTACTTATTTTAAACTGTTTTGGAACCCAAATTAAACAGGGCCTCAGCAAAAACCCATACTTTAAAGATAACATAAAACATTTTGATGAGAACATCTTACAAAATTATGAAACCATTTTGATAGATCTCAATTTTAAAGAACAATGCTAAAAGTAGAAAATTAAAATGATGGCAAATAATTATGAAAATTACATAGAATAAAATGACAATATGATGGTGTTAGGAAATTGTAAGGCAATGAAATTCTTAAGTATTTTTTGGAGCATTGCTCTTCAGACCTGAATTTGAACTCAGATCAATGATGAATTCCAGTAAGGTGCAGTTTCTAGGTCAGTGGGACCTGAGATTTCTGTATTTCTAACTAACTCCAGAATGATGTTAATGCTGCTGGCCCATGTCCCCGGATTTGAGTAGAGAAATGCTCAAGAGATGAGAAAGAGGGGCTCTATTTATCCTATGTTACCTCATGACCTAAACTCGGTATGGAAATATCCTTGCGTTTCAGATTAAATGGAGCCTCAAGTGGAATAGCACATAATCAACACCCAGGAAACTGTGTACGAGTGTTAATTGACTCAGTTCTCCTTATGTGAATTAAGATGCAAGGGTATTTGATTTCGAGAGAACAGAACTCTATAAAGCTTTGAGTCCCCACAGCCTGAAGTGAACTTTTAGGAACTTTCCCACTGATGTGTAATTGAGCTGCCCTTGGGTGTGAAGTGAAGGAGATCTCCAACCAGGCCTCTGTATGTTGCAGACTACGTAAATTCACAATGATTATCCCAACTTGTTATTAGTGTTATCACTGATTTTATTTTGAGAGTCTGAAATAGAAAACGGGAAGAAAGAAGACTTTACACTATATAATAGCAACTTGGGTTACAGATTTTTGTTTTAATTTTCACTCTGAATTTGGCACAAATTACTGTAGTCTGAATTTAAGGAACAAAACATATTATTTCACTTTCATGAAAATAAAATAATAATACATAAGGCACCAATGTTTTGTCATACTTTCAATATACCTTGTTAGACAAGTATCACAGGCATGTTAAATATTAATGCCAAAGAAACTTAAAGACAGCCCAGATAAGGCAATATTGGCCAAAGAGATAAATTAACTGATTCTCCCAGAGAAGATCATACATAGACCAGCAGAACAAGGAATAGATCCCAGTTATCTGTTAATTGTTCTTAAGTATCCCATTTCTGAATCACACAAAAACTTAAAATTTGATTATTAGTTTGCCTCATCTCTAAACGGACATATGTCACAGACACATGCATATCCATAGGAGATACAGATTCATAAGTATCAACTGATTGTCCTCAGTTCAGTTCAGTTCAGTCGCTCAGTTGTGTCCTACTCTTTGCGACCCCATGAATCACAGCACGCCAGGCCCCCTGTCCATCACCAACTTCCGGAGTTCACTCAGACTCACGTCCATCGAGTCAGTGATGCCATCCAACCATCTCATCCTCTGTCGTCCCCTTCTCCTCCTGCCCCCGATCCCTCCCAGCATCAGAGTCTTTTCCAATGAGTCAACTTTTTGCATGAGGTGGCCAAAGGACTGGAGTTTCAGCTTTAGCATCATTCCTTCCAAAGAAATCCCAGGGCTGATCTTCAGAATGGACTGGTTGGATCTCCTTGAAGTCCAAGGGACCCTCAAGAGTTTTCTCCAACACCTCAGTTCAAAAGCATCAATTCTTCGGCGCGCAGCTTTCTTCACAGTCCAACTCTCACATCCATACATGATCACTGGAAAAACCATAGCCTTGACTAGACAGACCTTTGTTGGCAAAGTAATGTCTCTGCTTTTCAACATGCTATCTAGGTTGGTCATAACTTTCCTCCCAAGGAGGAATCGTCTTTTAATTTCATGGCTGCAGTCACCATCTGCAGTGATTTTGGACCCCCCAAAAATAAAGTCTGACACTGTTTCCCCATCTATTTCCCATGAAGTGATGAGACCAGACGCCATGATCTTTGTCTTCTGAATGTTGAGCTTTAAGGGAACTTTTTCACTCTCCACTTTCACTTTCATCAAGAGGCTTTTTAGTTCCTCTTCACTTTCTGCCATAAGGGTGGTATCATCTGC
>NW_011494956.1:5485080-5485284 GCF_000754665.1 Bison bison bison
TCATGATGTACTCTGCTTATAAGTTAAATAAGCAGGGTGATAATATACAGCCTTGACGTACTCCTTTTCCTATTTGGAACCAGTCTGTTGTTCCATGTCCAGTTCTAATTGTCACTTCCTGACCTGCATATAGGTTTCTCAAGAGGCAGGTCAGGTGGTCTGGTATTCCCATCGCTTTCAGAATTTTCCACAGTTTATTGTGAG
>NW_011494956.1:5485709-5486698 GCF_000754665.1 Bison bison bison
CTTCTTTTCACAGCCATTTGTAAGGCCTCCCCAGACAGCCATTTTGCTTTTTTGCATTTCTTTTCCATGGGGATGGTCTTGATCCCTGTCTCCTGTACAATGTCATGAACCTCTGTCCATAAGTCATCAGGCACTCTATCAGATCTAGTGCCTTAAACCTATTTCTCACTTCCACTGTTTAATCATAAGGGATTTGATTTAGGTCATACCTGAATGGTCTAGTGGTTTACCCTACTTTCTTCAATTTAAGTATGAATTTGGCTTAAGGAGTTCATGATCTGAGCCACAGTCAGCTCCTGGTATTGTTTTTGCTGACTATATAGAGCTTCTCCATCTTTGGCTGCAAAGAATATAATCAATCTGATTTCAGTGTTGACCATCTGGTGATGTCCATGTATAGAGTCTTCTCTTGTGTTGTTGGAAGAGGGTGTTTGCTATGACCAGTGCATTTTCTTGGCAAAACTCTATTAGCCTTTGCCCTGCTTTATTCCGTATTCCAAGGCCAAATTTGCCTGTTACTCCAGGTGTTTTTTGACTTCCTACTTTTGCATTTCAGTCCCCTATAATGAAAAGGATATCTTTTGGGGTGTTAGTTCTAAAAGGTCTTGTAGGTCTTCATAGAACCATTCAACTTGAGCTTCTTCAGCATTACTGGTTGCGGCATAGGCTTGGATTACCGTGATATTGAATGGTTTGCCTTGGAAATGAACAGAGATCATTCTGTTGTTTTTGAGATTGCATCCAAGTACTGCATTTCGGACTCTTTTGTTGACCATAATGGCTACTGTATTTCTTCTAAGGGATTCCTGCCCGCAGTAGTAGATATAATAGTCATGAGTTAAATTCACCCATTCCAGTCCATTTTAGTTTGCTGATTCCTAGAATGTCGACATTCACGCTTGCCATCTCTTGTTTGACCACTTCCAATTTGCCTTGATTCATGGATCTGACATTCCAGGTTCCTATTCAATATTGCTCTTTACAGCATC
>NW_011494956.1:5486798-5487006 GCF_000754665.1 Bison bison bison
TTAGTTCTAAAAGGTCTTGTAGGTCTTCATAGAACCATTCAACTTGAGCTTCTTCAGCATTACTGGTTGCGGCATAGGCTTGGATTACCGTGATATTGAATGGTTTGCCTTGGAAATGAACAGAGATCATTCTGTTGTTTTTGAGATTGCATCCAAGTACTGCATTTCGGACTCTTTTGTTGACCATAATGGCTACTGTATTTCTTCT
>NW_011494956.1:5487106-5504749 GCF_000754665.1 Bison bison bison
TCCTAGAATGTCGACATTCACGCTTGCCATCTCTTGTTTGACCACTTCCAATTTGCCTTGATTCATGGATCTGACATTCCAGGTTCCTATTCAATATTGCTCTTTACAGCATCAGACCTTACTTCTATCACCAGTCACATCCACCACTGGGTATTGTTTTTGCTTTGGCTCCATCCCTTCATTCTTTCTGGAGTTATTTCTCCACTGATCTCCAGTAGTGTATTGGGCACCTACTGACCTGGGGAGTTTCTCTTTCAGTATCCTACCATTTTGCCTTTTCATACTGTTTATGGGGTTCTCAAGGCAAGAATACTGAAGTGGTTTGCCATTCTCTTCTCTAGTCGACCACATTCTGTCAGACCTCTCCACCATGATCCGCCCGTCTTGGGTGGCCCCACAGGCATGGCTTAGTTTCATTGAGTTAGAAAAGGCTGTGGTCCTAGTGTGATTAGATTGACTAGTTTTCTGTGATTATGGTTTCAGTGTGTCTGCCCTCTGATGACCTCTTGCCACACCTACCGTCTTACTTGATCATGCTAACAGGGCCCAAACTCGAGCTCCCCATTCTATATCTATATATGGAAGTAGTATATTTGGAAGTAAATTATGGAAGATGAGTATATTTTAAAAATAAAATCAGATAATATCAGAATACAAAATGTAATAATGTTTGTAACAACATTAGAATACAAAAGAAACACTTTGTTTACTGTGTTAGTGTACAAGTGTATCAGAAATTTTGAAAAATCTTCACAAACTATGGAAGGGAGATGGGATCAAACTGATCAAGAGTCAAAATCACATCATAAAACAGAGTAAAGAAGTTGCTATCACAAAATCTGAGCTTATTCTTATAATAGCTGATCAACCCGTGAACATTATATACTTTTTCTAGTAGCCAAATTTTCATAAGGCCCTTAATACATTTTGGACATTTTCAGACATAACTTTAATAATAAGATAGGTGAGAGATTCTTCTGTTAACACATTAGTGCTGATATGTGAGCAGCTTCATGAAGCAAGTTTATTTCTCACTTCTACAAATTCTCTTATGTGTCACATAAAAGAGAAAAAGGCTATACTAGTTGCCTTTCAGATTTAATTATGTATTATATTTAGATCTGTATTCGCTGTAGTTGTGTTTAACATTTGACTAGTTGAAAAGACAGTAAACAACTGAAGTATTAAGGGCGGATCTGCTAAACCTATTCTGGTTAATTGTATTACAGCTGGTAATAATATTATTTCGCTAGGAAAACAAAACAAAACAGAACAAAAACATGACAAATGCTAAGCTGAATGGTATGCCAGAATAAAAACTGCAAACTGGGACTGTTCTAGACAAACTAGAATGCTTATCCTTTAAATCATTGAAGATGTTTTTAGTTTTCAGTAACTATAACAATAGTCAAGTATCCATTTCTTATTCTTTGTAACCAGTATTGCTTATCTTCAATAATAATTATTGTTACTTCTTCCCTCCATGTAATAAATATATTTTTTGTGATCACTTCTTGCTGCATATGTTTCCTTTCTTTCCTAGTATCTCCTTTTCCTGATTCAAAGGCTTCTCTTGTAGCTCATCTGGGAAAGAATCTGCCTGCAATGCAGGAGACCTGGGTTTGATTCCTGGGCCAGGGATATCCCTTGATGAAGGGAATGGCTACCCATTCCAGTATTCCAGCCTGGAGAATTCTATGGACTGTATATCCATGGAGTCATAAAGAGTCAGATATGATTGAGTGACTTCAAAAAAAGCCTTTCCCTGAGGGGAGGAGTACAACTTTCATATTCTTCCTTTGGAACCAAAATATTTAGCCAGGGTATAGAACTTGAGAAGACAGAAAACATTCTCACTTCCACCCAAAGATAATTATGCTCTTCTTTTTACCCACAACCTCAACTGAACACTCAAAGCAATAATTTAAAAAAAAAGTAGCAATAAAAACTTTTGTGCTTCTAGTCATTAGACCACAAAACCTCTATTAAAAAAATGTAAACTATAGAGTGAAAGGTTCATGAAATAGTTATAACTTAAAGTATTTCTTTCTGTAGAAGGGTACATGAATATAGTTATCCATTCCCCAAATTGATAAAAGCTTATTTAAAACTTTGTCAATTTTTTTAGCCTAAAGGTGGTGCTACTCAGTGTTTATTAAAAAGATCTTTAGTTAGATAAAGGAAAAGAAAGATATAAAAGTGACTATGAAATGTCTAATTCCATTCCTGTGAGACATATATTTTAAAAACTTACTATGGAAAACATCTGTTCATATTATTCTACTATCTGGAAAGTTACAGACTAGAACATTCTATTGAGAAATAAACCATGCATAAGGCTAATTGCTTTTAAGAAATGACTTGTTTCAGGAAGCTTCTACCCTGATTGTCATAGAAGTACTATGTCATAAAGACTTTACTAACACAAGGCAATGGCACCCCACTCCAGTACTCTTGCCTGGAAAATCCCGTGGACAGAGGAGCCTGGGAGGCTGCAGTCCATGGGGTCGCGAAGAGCTGGACACGACTGAGCGACTTCACTTTCACTTTTCACTTTCATGTATCAGAGAAGGAAATGGTAACCCACTCCAGTGTTCTTGCCTGGAGAATCTCAGGGACGGGGGAGCCTGGTGGGCTGCATAGTCCAGTCTATGGGGTCGCATAGAGTTGGACATGACTGAAGCAACTTAGCAGCAGAAGCAGCAACACAAGTTTTGGTCAGCCTTCTTCTAGACTTAAGCTTAGGTGAAATTGATGAAATTGGGGAAAAGAGTTCATGGTGACTTGGGTTTCAGAGCCTAGAGGTGATTAAAAGATATTATCTGCACCAGTGTCTGTCAAATTATTAGTTAGGCAACTTGAGTAACACAAATTTGTACAACTGCTACTAAAGAAAATTTATACCAAATTACCAATAGGGTGAGTTTTAAAGCATATATATTAGAGAACTAATTTATACTTAACAATTTTTGAATATTGCCTGCTTTGGTAAATATTATTATTTATAAAAGTATTTTCTTGTAAGCTCTCAATGTTACATTTCACTCTCATTCATCGTTAAAGCTTTTCTGCCTTTTCTGAAATGAATTCTGACATGTGTATATGTATGTGTAATGTGAGTATGCAGCTTGATCCTCTTTCCAGTGGTCGTTGCTTTGTGTATTTGTATCAAAAATGAATTTAATACCACAAAATCAGATTGCAAGAAGTCATTCATCACTTATACTCTTCTAAAGACACTGATAAGAGAGTGAAAAGACAAATCACAGACTGGTAGACAGTATTTTAATCTCATATATCTGATATATAAATTATATCTGGAATATATGGAAAGCTCTAAAAATTCAGCAACTAATAAATTGTGGTTTATTGTTCAGTCACTAAGTCATATCCTACATTTTGCCACCCCATGGACTGCAGCACACCAGGCTTCTATGCCCTTCACTATCTCCTGGAATTTGTTCAAATTCATCTCCATTGAGTTGGTGATGCCATCCAACCATCTTATCCTCTGTCACCCCCTTCTCCTCTTGCCCTCAATCTTTCCCAGCACAGGTATCCCCTTCAATAAGTTGGCTTTTTGCATCAGGTGGTCAAAGTATTTGAGTTTCAGCATCAGTGCTTTCAGTGAATATTCAGGGTTGATTTCCCTTAAGATTGACTGGTTTGATCATCTTGCAGTCCGAGAGACTCTCAAAAATCTTTTCCAGCACCACAATTTGAAAGTATCAATTCTTTGGTGATCAGCCTTATTTATGGTCCAACTCTCACATCTATACATGATTACTGGAAAAACCATAGCTTTGACTATGTGGACCTTTGTCAGTAAAGTGATGTCTCTGCTTTTTAATATACTGTCTAAGTTTGTTATAGCTTTTCTTTCAATGAGCAAGCATCTTTTAATTTCATGGCTCCATTCACTATTTACATTGATTTCGGAGCCCAAGAAAATAAAATCTGTCACTGTTTCCACTTTCCCCCCTATCTATTTGCTATGAAATTATGAGACCAGATACCATGATCTTAGTTTTTTGAATGTTGAATTTTAAACCAGCTTTTATCACTGTCTTCTTTCACCCTCATCAAGAAGCTCTTTAGTTCCTCTTTGCTTTCTACAATGAGTAGTTTCCTTTTGCATATCTGAGGTTGTTGATATTTCTTCTGACAATATTGATTCCAGATTGTGATTCATCTAGTCCAATATTTTGTATGATGTACTCTGCATAGAAGTGAAATAAGTAGGATGATAATATACAGCCTTGACAAGTGAATAAGCCAATTTAAGATAAAAAATGTAATATGGACAGAAATTTCAGCAAAGAAGAGGGAGAAATATGCATAAAAGATACTCAACAGTTTTCCACAATAGGGAAATGCCAATTTAACCCACACTGAATTACAAATGCAATCTTAATAGAAAGACTAAGTTTAAAAAAGCCTGATCACATTGAATTTTGAGGACGAGGTGATGGTGCTAAAATTCTCTTATGTTGATGTAAGAACGTAAAATGACTCAAAAACTTTGGAAAATAATTTGATAGTTTTCTTGAATGTACACCTACCATATGATCCAGTCACTCTACAACTGATTTACTAAAGAGAAATAAAGCATATATCCACACAAAATTGTTGCTGCTGTTTAGTTTCCAAATCATGTCCAACTTTTGTGATGTCATGGGCTGTAGACTGCCAGACTCCAATGTCCATGGGATTTCCCAGGCAAGAATAATGGAGTGGGTTGCCATTTCCTTCTCCAGGGGATCTTTTTGACCCAGGGATCGAACCTGCATCTCCTACATTAGCAGGCAGGTTCTTTACTATCTGAGCCACCAGTGAAGTTATCCATACGAAGACCTGTACTTAAACATCCAAAGTAGCTTTATCTTCATACCCCAAAACTAAAAACAAATGGAAAGTTTATAAATAGATGAATAAAAATGAAATATTGTTCAACAATAAATTAATTATTAACATGAATAGATCTCATAAATAGATCTCAAAATAATTATAAAACTGAATGAAGGAGGCCAGCCACCTCTCGCCCCACTTTCCATGAAAAGAACATACTGTATTATTCTATTTATGTAAAATTCTAGAAAAAGACAAAATAATCTGTAATTGTGGCTCAGCTGTAAAGAACAGCCTGCAATGTGGGAGACCTGGGTTCAATCCCTGGATTGAGAAGATCCCCTGGAGAAGGGAAAGACTAACCACAACAGTATTTTGGCCTTGAGAATTCCATGGACTGTATAGTCCATGAAGTAACAAAGAGTCGGACACGACTGAGCAACTTTCACTTTCACTTTCTGGAATAGGAAATGGCAAGGCACTCCATTATTCTTGCCTGGGAAATCCCAGAGACAGAGGAGCCTGGTGGACTACATTTTATGGAGTCGCAAAGAGTAAAAGATGACTGAGCACAGCAGACAACATGAGAAAGCATGTCAGGTGTTAGCTATGGATGGTGGAGGCAGAGAAATACAAAAGTGAGGGATTAGAAAGGAGTATGAGGAAACTTGGGGCAATAGATGTGAGAGGGTAACAGGCAGGAAGGCCAGGGGTTTCCAAATGGAGGAAAGTGTCAGACGTTTTTTATTTCTCTCTTAAGCAGCAGGAGAAAACAAACTACAAGTGTCAGATTTTTTTTCCCCTTCTCTATACAAAATTAAGAGGAGGTTTCCTTTAAAATTTTGTGTTGCCATGATGACACCTGGTTCCACCTGAACATAACTTTTCTCAAACCTTGAGAGGAACCAGAGATCAAATTGTCAACATCCACTGGATCATCAAAAAAGCAAGAGAGTGCCAGGAAAACATCTACTTCTGCTTTACTGACTGTGCCAAAGGCTTTGGCTGCATGGATCAAAACAAACTGTGGAAAATTCTTAAAGAGATGGGAATACCAACCACCTGACCTGCCTCCTGAGAAATCTATATGCAGGTCAAGAAGCAACAGTTATAACTGAACATGGAACAACAAACCGGCTCCAAATTGGGAAAGGAGTACATCAAGGCCATATATTGTAAACCTGCTCATTTAACTTATATTCTTTGTATGTCATTGCTGAATGCTGGGCTGGATGAAGCACAAGCTGGAATCAAGATTGTCTGGAGAAATATCAATAACCTCAGATATGCAGATGACACCACCCTATGGCAGAAAGTGAAGAAGAACTAAAGATCCTCTTGATGAAAGTGAAAGAGGAGAGTAAAAACTTTGGCTTAAAACTCAACATTCAGAAAACCAAGATAGTGGCATCTGGACCCATCACATCATGGCAAATAGATAGGGAAACAATGGAAACAGTGAGAGACTTTATTTTTTTTTTTTGGGGGGGGCTCCAAAATCACTGCAGATAGTGACTGCAGCCATAAAATTAAAAAGACACTTGCTCCTTGAAGAAAAGTTATAACCAACCTAGACAGCATATTAAAAAGCAGAGATATTACTTTGCCAACAAAGGTCCACAAGTCAAAGATGTGATTTTTCCAGTAGTCATGTATGGATGTGAGAGTTGGAACACGAAGAAAGCTGAGCACTAAAGAACTGATGCTTTTGAACTGTGGTGTTGGAGAAGACTCTTGAGAGTCCCTTGGATTGCAAGGAGATCCAACCAGTCCATCCTAAAGGAAATCAGTCCTGAATATCCATTGGAAGGACTGATGCTGAAGCTGAAACTCCAATACTTTGGCACCTGATGTGAAGAACTAACTCACTGGAAAAGACCCTGTTGCCAGGAAAGATTGAAGGTGGGAAGACCAAGGGACAACAGAGGATAAGATGGTTGGATGGCATCATCAACTCAATGAATATGAGTTTGAGTAAGCTCCGGAATGTTCGGGGGGTGATGTCCTGATGGATAGGGAAGCCTGACATGCTGCAGTCTGTGGGGTCGCAAAGAGTTAGACAGGACTGAGTGCCTGAACTGAACTGAGCTAATCAATGCATTTTTTTTTTTGGTATGGAAATGTTTTTCTTAAGCTATGTTAATGGACTATGCATTTTCCCTACACTCTGTCTTTCCTCAAGTGGGGTTCCACATAGATGCAGAACCCACTTGACAAACCAGTATGCTTTACTCATGCAAATATTCTCTTAAGCTATGTTAATGAGACTATGTATTTGCTTGGAAACCTGCCTTTCTTCAAGATTCATGTTAATTGTTTTATGGCCCAGGGCATCTCACCTTGCGCAAATGTTTTCTCAAGATGCATGTTGTCATGAGGGGCCTGGTGCCAGTCTCTGAGCTTTGAGACATTCCCTTCCTCTGATGATCAGCCTGCTAGTAGCTATATAACATCCAGCTACAGACTACAGGGGAGAACTCTTTCTGCCCATTCTGATGTTTATGTCAGAAGCTTTGTCTATTTCTTTATGCTTTAATAAAACTTTATCACACAAAAGCTGTAAGAGATCAAGCCTCGTCACTGGCTCCAGATTGAATTCCTCTCCTCCAGAGGCCAAGAATCCCAGTGTTTTCATAGCTCAGCAACAACATTTCAGATGTATGCTTATTGTTTTGATTGTAGTGTTTGTTCTGCAGATCAATATCAAATTGTACAGTTTAGATTCAGTGTATTTCATGTCAATTATATCTCAATAAAACATGTCATTAATTATTTTTTCCACCCAATAGCCCATGGGAAAATTCAATACCACTTATTACAGCCACCTGACCCTTTTTGACTTTTTAGGGGTATCATCACTGGTGGCTCAGATGGTAAAGCGTCTGCCTGCAATGCCAGAGACTGGGATTCGATCCCTGGGGTCAGGAAGATTCCCTGAAGAAGAAAATGTCAACTCAGTCCCGTATGCTTGTCTGGGAAATCCCATTGACAGAGGAGCCTGGTGGACTATAGTCCATGGGGTTGCAAGTGAATCAGATACAACTGAGAGACTAACACTGTCACTTTCTTGAAAAAAGTGTAACAATTTTATCCTTCAGTCTGTTAATTGGGCTTCCCTGGTGGTTCAGCAACAAGAATCCACCTGCCAATACAGGAGACATGGGTTATATCTCTGTGTCAGGAAGATCCCTTGGAGAAGGAAATGGCAACCTACCCCAGTATTCTTTTGCTTGGGAAATCCCAGGGACAGAGGAGACTGGTGAGTTGCAGTCCATGGGGTTGCAAAGAGATGGACACAACTGAACAACTAAACAACAAAAAGCATGTTAATTATACATGACCTGACCATGATCTGACTCACTGTTATCTAGAGGCCATATTTTTATACTAAAGCATATATTATTTGTTATGAATATTTATATTTCTCAAGATAATAACTCATCCAGTCAGTATGAAATTAACACAATGTAAATAGTATAAATAATTATACACAGAGAATGTGTTATTTTCAACATTAATGACATTTGTTAATTCTATAATTTTCTATAGGCATTTTGTGAACAAATAACACTTAGTGGAAGTTATAAACTGATTTGTTGAAACAATGTAAACAGTAGTAATAACATACAGCCAACAAAAACAAAAAAATAGATATAAATATTGGTATTTTCATGTTTTGAGAAATATTTTGCAATAAAAATAAGTGTATAACTGACTAAAGACTTTCTTAAAACTCATTTTCTCTATAAGTTCAGTTCAGTTCAGTCACACAGTCGTGTCTGATTCTTTGCTACCCCATGGACTGTAGCACACCAGGCTTCCCTGTCCATCACCAGCATCCAGACCTTGCTCAAACTCATGTCCATTGAGTTGGTGATGCCATTCAACCATCTTATCTTCTGATGTCCTCTTCTCCTCATGTCTTCAATCTTTCCCAGCATCAGAGTCGTTTCTAATAAATCAGTTCTTCATATCAGGTGGCCAAAGTATTGGAGTTCCAGCTTCAGCATCAGTATGAAAAGGCAAAGAGATATGACACTGAAACTTGAAATTCCCAGGTCAGTAGGTGCCCAATATGCTACTGGAGAAAAGTAGAGAACTAACTCCAGAAAGAATGAAGAGAAGGAGCCAAAGACAAAAAATCTCCCAATTGTGGATGTGACTAGTAATGGAAGTAAAGACTGATGCTGTAAAGAACAATAGGAAAAAGAATGTTAGGTCCACGAATTAAGGTAAGTTGGAAGTGGACAAACAGGAGATGGCAAGAGTGAGCATCAACATTTTAGGAATCAGTGAACTAAAATGAACCAGAGTGAGTGAATTTAACTCAAATGACCATTATATCTACTACTGTGGGCAAGAATCTGTTAGACAAAATGGAGTAGCCCTCACTGTCAACAAAAGAGTCCAAGATGTAGTATTTGGGTGCAATCTCAAAAATGACAGAATGAGCTCTGTTTGTTTCCAAGGCAAATCATTCAATAGCACAATATGCCCACAATAGCACAAATCTAGATGGTGATTGCAGTTACAAAATTAAAAGAAGCTTAGTCAAGGCTATGGTTTTTCCAGTAGTCATGTATGGATGTGAGAGTTGGACTATAAAGATAGCTGAGTGCCGAAGAATTGATGCTTTTTGAACTGTGGTGTTGGAGAAGACTTTTGCGAGTCCCTTGGACTGCAAGGAGATCCAACCAGTCCATCCTAAAGGGGATCAGTCCTGGGCGTTCATTGGAAGGACTGATGTTGAAGCTGAAACTCCCATACTTTGGGCACCTGATGAGAAGAGCTGACTCATTGGAAAATCCCTGATGCTGGGAAAGATTGAGGGCAGGAGGAGAAGGGAATAACAGAGGATGAGATGGTTGGATGGCATCACCAACTCAGTGGATATGGATTTGGGTGCACTCAGGGAGTTGGTGATGGTCAGGGAGGCCTGGCATGCTGCATTTCATGGGGTCACAAAGAGTTGGACATGACTGAGTGACTGAACTGAACTGAACTGATGTCCCAACAGTAATGCTGAAGAAGTTGAAGCTGAATGGTTCTATGAAGACCTACAAGACCTTCTAGAACTAACACTAAAAAAAGATGTCCTTTTCATCATAAAAGTAGGAAGTCAAGAGATACCTGGAGTAACAGGCAAATTTGGCCTTGTAGTACAGAATGAAGCAAGGCAAAGGCTAACAGAGTTTTGCCAAGAGAATGCACTGGACACTGCAAACATCCTCTTCCAACAATATAAGAGATGACACTACACATGGACATCACCAGATGGTCAATACCAAAATCAAATTGATTATATTCTTTGCAGCCTTTTCACTAAACACATCTTCTATTGCAAGCATGGTACCAAAACGCTGTGATCAATAAACACTATACTTCTTCATCTCATGTAATATGAGGTTAGCTTTTCCATGAAAGTGACTTGAAATTCCATTTGTATAAGTACCTCAAATTTCTTCATTTTTGATTTATTTTGGAAATATAACATCTAAAATGCATTGCTTAACTTTCATCCATCCAGAGTGTATGTAACTTAATCTAGCCATTTACTGAAGATACAAAACTATGTGACAGAAATTATGCTAGTATTGAGCATACATTATATCCAATCTTGACAATTTTAGTAATAAATAATCTGAAATATTCATAACGCTTTGGTAGCTTTCTGGAAAATTTGTAAAGCTAAAATATGAAAGAGAATGATCTAAACTTAGATGTGTCAGACACAAAACTTTCAAATCCACCCTTCTCCTGCAAACTGAAAAAGTTAGGTACAATGATACCTACATTTTCTTTCAGTCAAATATTATTTGGAAAAGTTGATTGTTGGAAACAATGAATGTTGAATACTGAAACTGACAGAATAATTCCATATTTATTTAACTACACAGGTAGAATCATTCCACAAATATACTCCAGTTAGCGACTAGAAGTATGTATAAATGTTAAAAATGTTCCATCCCATAAAATGTCTAAACAATTAATGATTTGATAATATACATACAACATCTATATAGGAAATCAAGTACTAGTTAAGCATTATCCTTAATTCTTTTAAAAGATTTCAGTTTGTTGATTTATTTCCTTTTGATGGTCTTTTGGTTAATAACTGACCTTTTTAAAAGAAATAAAGCAAATTTTTATTTCACTTTTCTTTAACTTTCTTTCTGTGCATTTTTAACCAAATATGGAGCACCTATTACGAATTAGGTAATGGGCTTTTAATGTACTAAAAAATGCACACTTTTAATATCTCTTCCCATCTCAAGCTGAAATCCCTTAGAACGGAAGCTTAGAATCATGAATATTTTTATGAAATGACCTTTGGTCCACATTAGTTTGCTAGGTTAAAAATAAAATATATTGTAGGAAATTCCCTGCTTTTGGTAAAGTATTTGAAGCTTTATTTGGAATCCTAGTGAGTGACTATGATTCTGCCTTTATTGATTCCTCATGATTAAGGTACACACAAAGCTAGTGGAGGTAATGGAATTCCAGTCGAGCTACATCAAATCCTGAAAGATGATGCTGTGAAAGTGCTGCACTCAATATGCCAGCAAATTTGGAGAACTCAGCAGTGGCCACAGGACTGGAAAAGGTCAGTTTTCATTCCAATCCCAAAGAAAGGCAATGACAAAGAATGCTCAAACTACCACACAATTGCACTCATCTCACAAGCTGGTAAAATAATGCTCAAAATTCTCCAAGCCAGGCTTCAGCAATATGTTAACTGTGAACTTTCAAATGTTCAAGCTGGTTTTAGAAAAGGCAGAAGAACCAGAGATCAATTGCCAACATCCGCTAGATCATGGAAAAAGCAAGAGAGTTCCAGAAAAACATCTATTTCTGCTTTATTGACTATGCCAAAGCCTTTGACTGCGTGGCTCACAATAAACCGTGGAAAATTCTGAAAGAGATGGGAATACCGGACCACCTGACCTGCCTCTTGAGAAATCTGTATGCAGGTCAGGGAGCAACAGTTAGAACTGGACAAGGAACAATGCACTGGCTCCAAATAGGGAAAGGAGTATGTCAAGGCTGTATATTGTCACCCTGCTTATTTATAACTTCTATGCAGAGTACATCATGGGAAACGCTGGGCTGGAAGAAGCACAAGCTGGAATCAAGATTGCAAGGAGAAATACCAATAACCTCAGATATGCAGATGACACCACCCTTATGGCAGAAAGTGAAGAGGAACTAAAAAGCCTCTTGATGAATGTGAAAGAGGAGAGTAAAAATGTTGCTTAAAGCTCAAAATTCAGAAAACAAAGATCATGGCATCTGGTCCCATTACTTCATGGGAAATAGATGGGGAAACAGTGTCAGATTTAATTTTTTGGGCTCCAAAATCACTGCAGATGAAGATTGCAGCCATGAAAATAAAAGATGCTTACTCCTTGGAAGGAAAGTTATGACCAACCTAGATAGCATATTCAAAAGCAGAGACATTACTTTGCCAACAAAGGTCCATCTAGTCAAGGCTATGGTTTTTCCAGTGGTCATGTATGGATGTGAGTTGGACTGTGAAGAAAGCTGAGCGACGAAGAATTGATGCTTTTGAACTGTGGTGTTGGATAAGACTCTTGAGAGTCCCTTGGACTGCAAGGAGATCCAACTAAGTCCATCCTAAAGGAGATCAGTCCTGGGTGCTCTTTGGAAGGGATGATACTGAAGCTGAAACTCCAATACTTTGGCCACCTCATGGAAGAGTTGACTCATTGGAAAAGACTCTGATGCTGGGAGGGATTGAGGGCAGGAGGAGAAGGGGACGACAGAGGATGAGATGGCTGGATGGCATCACCAACTCGATGGACGTGAGTCTGAGTGAACTCCAGGAGTTGGTGATGGACAGGGAGGCCTGGCATGCTGCGATTCATGGATTTGCAAAGAGTCGGACACGACTGAGCAACCGAACTGAACTAACTGACTGACATGATTAAGGTCCAGTGTTGTCAAAATGTACTTGATTGCTGCTCCAAGGAAAATGCCCATGTTGCTTTATACTTTGATGTTTTTTCAGGTGAGCTTTAGCTTGGCTTTCAAGCAATTTTTTAAGCTTCACTCCCCCTGCCCCCATTTGTTTTGAACTTTCATTCCATTTTCATTTGTATGAATGTGCACATGTATGTGTGTGTGTACGTGCTTTCCCTAGTGAAGTTTTATGTGATTCTTTAAATAGAGAATATTTTATATTAACCTATTAAGCTAAATATATTTTATATTAAATGTTGATAATCTATATTTGAGTCCACATATACATTTATGAATTCTAATAGTGCCATACTTTTCTAATTTAATTTTTAATTAATTTTTGCTATTCAGATCAGATCAGATCAGATCAGTCGCTCAGTCATGTCCAACTCTGTGCAACACCATGAATCGCAGCACTCCAGGCCTCCCTGTCCATCACCAACTCCTGGAGTTCACTCAGACTCACGTCCATCGAGTCCGTGATGCCATCCAACCATCTCATCCTCTGTCGTCCCCTTCTCCTCTTGCCCCCAATCCCTCCCAGCATCAGAGTCTTTTCCAATGAGTCAATTCTTCGCATGAGGTGGCCAAAGTAGTGGAGTTTCAGCTTTAGCGTCATACCTTCCAAAGAAATCCCAGGGCTGATCTCCTTCAGAATGGACTGGTTGGATCTCCTTGCAGTCCAAGGGATTCTCAAGAGTCTTCTCTAACACCACAGTTCAAAAGCATTAATTCTTCGGTGCTCAGCCATCTTCACAGTCAAAATCACATCCATACATGACCACAGGAAAAAACATAGCCTTGACTAGATGGACCTTTGTTGGCAAAGTAATGTCTCTGCTTTTGAATATGCTATCTAGGTTGGTCATAACTTTCCTTTCAAGGAGTAAGCGTCTTTTAATTTCATGGCTGCAGTCACCATCTGCAGTGATTTTGGAGCCCAAAACAAGAAAGTCTGACACTGTTTCCACTGTTTCCCCATCTATTTCCCACGAAGTGATGGGACCAGACGCCATGATCTTCTTTTTCTGAATGTTGAGCTTTAAGCCAACTTTTTCACTCTCCACTTTCACTTTCATCAAGAGGCTTTTGAGTTCCTCTTCACTTTCTGCCATAAGGGTGGTGTCATCTGCATATCTAAGGTTATTGATATTTCTCCCAGCAATCTTGATTCCAGGTTGTGTTTCTTCCAGCCCAGCGTTTCCCATGATGTACTCTGCATATAAGTTAAATAAGCAGGGTGACAATATACAGCCTTGACGAACTCCTTTTCCTATTTGGAACCAATGCGTTGTTCCATGTCCAGTTCTAACTGTTGCTTCCTGACCTGCATACAGATTTCTCAAGAGGCAGGTCTGGTGGTCTGGTATTCCTGTCTCTTTCAGAATTTTCCACGGTTTATTGTGATCCACACAGTCAAAGGCTTTGGCATAGTCAATAAAGCAGAAATAGATGTTTTTCTGGAACTCTCTTGCTTTTTCCATGATCTAGCGATGTTGGCAATGATCTCTGGTTCCTCTGCCTTTTCTAAAACCAGCTTGAACATCAGGAAGTTCACGGTTCACATATTGGTAAAGCCTGGCTTGGAGAATTTTGAGCATTACTTTACTAGCATGTGAGATGAGTTCAATTGTGTGGTAGTTTGAGCATTTTTTGGCATTGCCTTTCTTTGGGATTGGAATGAAAACTGACCTTTTCCAGTCCTGTGGCCACTGCTGAGTTTTCCAAATCTGCTGGCATATTGAGTGCATATTGAATATGATACATGTGGATATAGTTTTCTTTGTATTGTTCTTGTATGCAGGCAAGGTGATCTACAGGAGTCTTTAAGCCTTTTTCTTTCACAAAATATTGAGTGTTTTAAACCTGACTCATTATCTTTTACTTCCTTCCCCATCTCCAATCTCATGCATGATTTTTGACTTATCTCACAGGTATCTGAGGCTTTGTACATTGTTTTTAATTTTTTTTTTTATCTCTCATCTCACAGTTGACAATTTCTATTGATTTCTCTTCACAGTTTCTGACTCTATATTTTGGAACGTCTAATCCTCTATTAAGCTCTTCCAGTGATTAATATTTTTCCTTTTTACATTTCAGATATTGTACTCTTCAACTCTATAATTTACATTTGGCATTTTTGCAGTTTTATTTCTCTGGTAAATTTCCTCTTTCTTAAATCAATTATGAACACAATTTCATTTATATCCTTGAATGTATTTCTAATAACTGCTTTAAAAACACTGTCTTCTAATTCCAACATCAGAATGATCCCAGGGCTGGTTTCAGCAGACTGCCATTTGTCTTTACTGTCAATCACATTCTCCTGTTTGTTTGTATTCCTAGATAGTTTGAATTAGATCTTTAACACTATATATGATTCATTGTAGAGATCTTGGATTCATATTTAACTATATTCATCCCAAGAGAACGAGTCTTTTTTATTTTAGTAGTCAGTCAACATGGATTAATTTAAATTGCAAACTCTGAGTCTCAGTTCATTACTTTCAGCCTTAGCTGAGCTACTGCAACTTTTCCACATTCACTCTTGATGAAGTGTCAGACATGATTTCAAGCACTTTGTAAGCAGAATGTAGGACTTTTTCTCTAGGATTTTCTCATAGGTGGGATTTCCTACCTCCCTTTACAGTTGATATAGACCAGTCAATCCCAAAGGATATCAATCCTGAATATTCATTGGAAGAATTGATGTGAAGCTGAAGCTCCAATACTTTGGCCACCTGATATGAATAGGTACAGGCCCTGATGCTGAGAAAGATTGAGGGCAAGAGGAGGAAGGGATGACAGAGGATGTGATGGTTGGAGGGAATCACCAACCCAATGGACATGACTTTGAGCAAACTCTGGGAGATAGTAAAGGACAGGGAAGCCTGGCATGTTGCAGTTCATGGGGTCACAAAGAGTTGGGAACTATTTAGTGACTGAATAACAACTGGTTCTTTAAGCTAGTAAAACTGCAGGTGTTCACCACATGATTTTGCAAAGAATGGGAAACTTACACAGTGCTCCATTCTCCTTCCAGTGTCAATTCCCTCTGCTAGGTATTTTTCACTTTCTAGTTACTTCAGATAGATTTTTTTCCCCCTAGAGTTTGCAGTTGTTGACGCTGGGATGGTTGGTTGATAAGAATTACCCACTCATTGCTGGAGATGGAATTTGTTGATTTACCTGTCTGTATTTTGGGAATCTGTCCAAATTGTTGTATGTGCATTTAATATTTTCCTTTTAAGCTCTGAATAGTGTTTCATAGCACATATTTACTATTATTTATTTTTTCTTCTAGGATTGAACACTTGTAATATTTGCAATTTTTTGGTCTATAGTTTTTCTAAAAATATATTTATATTTCTTTATAATCATTAGGAAATATATTTTATATTATTTATATATATACAGAAATAATATATGAATTTGAACAACTAGAAAATAGTTACTAGATTATATATATTTCACTAAATATGTCCAGATTGTTTTCAGGAACATACAGTAATTTTACACTATCAACATCAGTACTAAAAATCCTCAATTATCAAAATCATTATTATGTTTCTAATTTTTGCTCATCTTCTGGTTGTACAGTGTTAACACTGTTGTAATTTGCATTTTCCATTTGCATTTAACTTTGAAAATCTCTTTAATATATGTTATTCATTAAATTTGGCTTTTTTATGAATTGTCTCTTTGTATGTTTGCACACTTGTAATTAGGTTTCCTGTTTTTTGGTTTCTGTTGTTATTGTTGACTTTCAAGAGTTCTCTCTCGGTAACTACGTGATATTTTCTCTTGACCTGTCATCTCTCTGAGAGCTATGTCAATGGTGTCCTTTACTGAAAATACATTTTTTTTTGAAGGTTTAATGTACTCTTTTTAAAATCTTTTACTTTAGAAGTTTTATTTAAGAAAGTTGTCTCCTGTTCCATCACACACATATGCACACATTCAGCACTATTTAAAATTCAACATTTCGGTCTTTAAAACTTTGGAAATTAAAATTTGAATGTAATACATTATTACTGATCATGATTTTTTTCTCAGCTTTATAAGACTCTCTATATACTGGAATTATTGCTTAGCTCTCTATTCTTTAGTAACAAACCAAGGATTCTCATATGGAGATGTTCTGCATTTCTACAGCATGTTTCAATGTCTAGAATAAAACATCTCTTTAAAAATAGTTGACTACATTGGTATATGTGTGTGTGTGTGCACTTAGTTTCTCAGCCATATCTGACTCTTTCCAGTTCTATGGGTATAGCCCACCAGGTTCCTATATCCATGGGATTCTCCAGGCAAGAACACAGAAGTGGGTAGCCTATTCCTTCTCCAGGGTATCTTTCCGACCCAGGAATCGAACATGGATCTCCTGTATTGCAGGCAGATTCTTTACTAGTTGGCTATCAGGGAAGCCCATATTGGTATATTAATCCATAAATTACAGAATGTGGTCCACTGGAGAAGGCAATGGCAAACCACTTCAGTACTCTTGCCTTGAGAACCTCATGAACAGGATGAAAAGGCAAAATGATAGGATACTGAAAGAAGAACTTCCCAGGTCGGTAGGTGCCCAATATGCTACTGGAGATCAGTAGAGAAATAACTCCAGAAAGAATGAAGGGATGGAGCCAAAGCAAAAATAATACCCAATTGTGGATGTGACTGGTGATAGAAGCAAGGTCCGATGCTATAAAGAGCAATATTGCATATGAACCTGGAATGTCAGGTCCATGAATTAAGGCAAATTGGAAGTGGTCAAACAAGAGATGGCAAGAGTGAACGTTGACATTCTAGGAATCC
>NW_011494956.1:5504849-5511719 GCF_000754665.1 Bison bison bison
AACCAGTAACGCTGAAGAAGCTGAAGTTGAACGGTTCTATGAAGACCTACAAGACCTTTTAGAACTAACACTCAAAAAAAGATGTCCTTTTCATTATAGGGGACTGGAATGCAAAAGTGGGAAGTCAAGAAACACCTGGAGTAACAGGCAAATTTGGCCTTGGAATACGGAATGAAGCAGGGCAAAGACCAATAGAGTTTTGCCAAGAAAATGTGCTGGTGAAAGCTATAAGCAATTTAAATTAATCACATAGACTATTGTTGAAAACACTGTGGAGGGTTCTCAGAAACTAAAAATAAGACTACCATATGACCTCAGCATTTCCACTCCTGAGTATATAAAAAAAAAAAATCAAAAATACTAATCCAAAAGATACATGCACCCAATGTTCATAGCAGCTTTGTTTACAATAGCTAAGATGTGGAAGCCACTTAAGTGTCTCTTAACAGATGAATGGCTAAAGAAGATGTGGTTTCCCATTGTAATATGCCATTGTATGTGGTACATGATATCAGTCATAATACCAAGAAGGATCCTGCAGGTTTCCTGGCCACAAAAGCCTTTCTGTGTTTCCCATTTCTTTGATTACAAGAAATAGGTTTCATTCAGCCTCCCTGTCCTCCCCTGAATACAATAGACAGGTTTAATCAGTTGTTAATTAGGCAAGAGGAGATTGGATACAAGGGAACTTTCAAGAAAAATGATAGTGCAGCTTTGGGAAATGTCCTGATTTCCCATCAAGGGATTAACACAACATCTCTGAGCTGTTTTACAATGACACAGTTCTACACTGTTTTACACTGAAACCCACACCAGGTGGGAGAAGTTAACAGTATGCTGCCCACAAGCACATAGATACCAGATTGGTTGGAACCAGAAGGTTTATGATGCTGACTCCCACTGACCTCACCACCAACCAATTAGAAGAATGTGCATGGGTTGATTATGCCCTCTTTGAATGATTGCTATTAAACTTCTCACTACCCCTTCCAGGCTGTGAAAGTTGTTCAGTCACTTCCAACTCTTTGTGACCCCATGGACTATACAATCCATGGAATTCTCTAGGCCAGAATACTGGAGTGGGTAGCCTTTCCCTTCTCCAGGTGGTCTCCAGGTCACCCACATTGCAGGAGAATTCTTTACCAGCTGAGCCAAAGGGAAGCCCACGAATACTGGAGTGGGTACCTTCTCCAATGTATCTTCCCGACCCAGGATATATTTTAAAACACAAGAAATATTAGCCACTATTCTATAATAGCTATAAGTGGAGTATAGCCTTTAAAAATTGTGAATCACAATTTTAAAAATGTGCAGTTTCCATAATATTGTATATCTGTGACACTTTCATAAAAATAAATAAAATATAAATGAATCACATAGAATATTTTGTTTGCACTCTTCAGTTGTAATGTCAGAATTTAATATCCACAGTAACACAGACGATATAACAGAATTGCTATACATAATCAGAAAGATAATAGGTGACTTTCATAATTCCTCTTCAGTCAAAAATAAATTTATGACGTACAAGGGATCTTGGAACTGTGTTTTCATACACTCAGAGAAAACATTAACACAATTTGGAACTTAAGATAATATGTAATATAAATGCTGTTTGAACAAAAGAAAAACTTAACATCACTTGTTATCTATATTAATACACACCTACTTTATAGACATTACTAACAATTACAGCTGTTTGTAGAGAAAGTAGTCAAAATTCAAGGTTAAAATATATTTTTAAAGAAATTCTATGAGGTTCCAAGGACATTCAGAAATATTCGAAAATAGGTATATATGTAAATACATAAACACATTTTATCTCAAATATTTGTTGGTACAAACACATATATATTCATGCATACATATACATGATTATTATGAGATATTTAATGTATCTGTGTGTATAAATGTTGTTGTTTAGTTGCTAAGTCATGTGTGACTCTTTTGTGACTCCTTTCAGGCTCCTCTGTCTGTGGGATTTCCCAGTCAAGAACGCTGGAGTGGGTTGCCATTTCCTTCTCCAGGGGATCTTCCAGACCCAGGGATTGAACGCTCATCTCCTGCATCAGCAGGCAGATTTTTTACCACTGAGTCACCGGGGAAACCCATGTATATAAATACATATATACAAAAGCATACACACACTGTCAGTGAGAACGATAATCTTAAAACTGCTCTGCGAAATATTTATATAAACTATCCTCTTAAAGCATATCTGTTTGTTATTTTAGTGGTACATGTCACTCTTATTGAAATATACATTTTTGGTTTCTATATCTGATTTATTAATACCATCCTTTGAGGCAGTTTGGGCTTCTCTGATAGCTCAGTTGGTAAAGAATCCACTTGCAATGCAGGAGAACCTGGTTTGATTCCCGGGTGGGGAAGATCTGCTGGAGAAGGGATAGGCTACCCACTTCAGTTTTCTTGGGCTTCCCTTGTGGTTCAGCTGGTAAAGAATCCACCTGCAATGCAGGAGACCTGGGTTTGATCCCTGGGTTGGGAAGATTCCCTGGAGAAGGAAAAGACTACCCACTCCAGTATTCTGGCCTGGAGAATTCCATGGACTGTATAGTCCCTGGGGTCACAAGGAGTTGGACATGACTGAGCGACTTCCACTTTGAGACAATTTAGTTCCTTTCCTATGTGTATTTATTTTAATATTAGACATATTTCTCACTTTTTTACCTACCACACCAATTATTTTCTGTAGCATTTACTATAGTGAGCATGTATATTTAATTTTTAACACATTTAAGTTCCACTTTTCTAATTAAAATTTTTTTTTATTTTTTTAAAGTCTTTTTAAAAATTTTTTTTACATTACAATATTGTATTGGTTTTGCCATACATCAACATGCATCCGCTACAGGTGTACACGTGTTCCCCATCCTGAACCCCCCCTCCCACCATACCATCCCTCTGGGTCATCCCAGTGCACCAGCCCCAAGCTTCCTGTATCCTGCATTGAACCTGGACTGGCGATTCATTTCTTATATGATATTATACATGTTTTAATGTCATTCTCCCAAATCATCTGCCCCCCTCCCTCTCCCACAGAGTTCAAAAGACTGTTCTATACATCTGTATCTCTTTTGCTGTCTCGCATACAGGGTTGTCATTACCATCTTTCTAAATTCCATATATATGCGTTAGTATACTGTATTGGTGTTATTCTTGCTGGTTTACTTCACTCTGTATAATAGGCTCCAGTTTCATCCACCTCATTAGAACTGATTCAAATGTATTCTTTTAATGGCTGAGTAATACTCCACTGTGTATATGTACCACAGCTTTCTTATCCATTCGTCTGCTGATGGACATCTAGGTTGCTTCCATGTATAGAGGTATAGCCAATTAACAATATTGTGACAGTTTTAGGTGAACAGCAAAGGGACTCAACCATACATAAACATGTATCCATTAACATGTATATATTTAATTTTCATATTTATAGATATACTACTATATCTTTATTTGCCAGTTGGTGTTTTGAAAATAAAATTCATATTACTCTTAGATATATGGATGCTTATTTATTATTTATTTTCTATTAACTGTTGGGTAATTAAATTTTTTTTTCTTTATTCATTAACTTTTTCTTTTCTGGGGTAACAGAAATAAAAAACAAAACATTTTTTAGTCACTGTAATTATTGCTGTCAATCATCAACTTTAAATCAACCAAATGTATGATTTACATACTACAACATGTATTATTTTAGTTAAAGTTTTTTTTTCTTTATTTCATTTATTAATTTATTTATTTTACTTTACCCCAGTCTTTAATATCACCTTAGTTAAATAATAGAATATCATTAGATTAATTGAATCTCAGTAGATTGAGCCTCAATAGCTTTTCTTTATCCTCACTTTTCAATTGTTAAAACACAATGAATCCTTATCAACCAGAATTATAACTAGAATCTTCAGATATGCATATTCCATTTTAGTACTAATTTCAGTATTTTTTCCCTTCCCCAAAGCAATCACAAACTTCCCTGAGAAACTAACCTCATGAACAAATCTATTTTGTCATCATAAAAAATAGCTGAATTCATAACTAATCATGATGACCTACTTAGTTTTGCCAAACACACTCATTTAAGGTGAGAACTCAGCCTCTGTGGGCATGTAGGCATTTCTGCTGGCTCTGTATAAGACGTGAATCTTCATATACTGAAAAGACAGCATTCTTCTGTTTACTGTAAAATTCCAAAGAAATTTTTCTGAACTTCTCCAATAAAAAAACATAAAATATTAGGGGCTTTTGTTTATTTTAATAAGACCTATTTATTAGGAAGCAAATTAGGATATAGGCTTTCATTCCTGCTTTAAATTAAAGGGATAATTAACATAATATTTGAAAGGTCCTCAAAATATTTTCAGTAATTATGTGGTATACAATATAAGTTATATGATTGAATCTTTATTTCCATATCTTTCTATCACTTTTTAAATTATTTCCATTTTTAGTATCATTTTATTATCACTAAGTGATCACTTAGTATCATTTTTTTCTATCAAAACCATGTAACTTGAATACAAAAAAAGACTTATTTACTGTGTTTTGAGTTTGTAAGTGTTTTTACATGGAGGCCATGACATTGGTCTTCTTTTTTCAATCTATTAACTTCAAGTAATATACAATATCTAGGGAAAAGAGTAATCTAATTTTTAAAATAAATATCTACTAAGTAAAAATGATGGAATTTGGTTTGCATAGTAATATCCAACAAAATACCTTTATAATATAAACACTCATATTACATAAATACTTATATAAATAATTTGACTTTGACATTGGACTCTTCATCATTTCATGAATTCCCACAAAATATTAGGTCAATATTTCATAGTTCAATATGATCATTTCAAGTGAGTATCATCGAAAAATGGAACTCAAAATTGTTCTTTTGGAAGAGGAAGTAACCTGACAGATTTCCTTTTTGGAGTGTAGATGGAGCCTAGACTATGTTTATTTTCCTTCTGTCAAGAGGGACAAATTATCTGTATTCTATTTACCTTAAACTGATACTGTAATACATCATATTGTACATTACAGCTGCACAAGACAGGTTGAAGGCAGGCTTGAGAGTCAATATACAAGGAAGGAGGAGATGCACAGTGAGGGGAAGAGACAGACATGATTGTTTTGCTCTTTAAAATCACACATACAAGTCTCTTGTGGCATAAGGATCAGAGTAAACATCACTCTTCTTACCTTGATGGAGCAGTTATGCTTTTTCTCATAAAAAAAAATATATATATATATATTTCCTTTCATCTCCACTTCAGTCTTGTGTGGTAAAATGATACACAGTATGTAATTTACTTTGCAACACATTTACATTCTGAGTACAAGTATGCTTGGCTTACAAGATCCTGTTTTCCTGAATACTGAAAACATGTACTAAGAGGCTCATCTGCTACTGGAGAAAGAGATTTAATTTCAAAATATTCAAGGAAGTTCTTTCAAGCTAACTTCTACAGATTTTATCTTGAAGGTTTGGGGACTTTTTCAATGCAGCAACAGCTTAGATAACATAAAGATAAAATTGTATTTTTTAATTCATTCAGAAAATCATGTTTTGTTCAAATTTTAAGGGATGAATCATCTAATCCATGTTCATGCCTCCAAGTGAGAGGATGCTATGACTAGCCATGTTTCAGATCATTATAGAAACATATGCATAAAAAGATACCATGTATATAGGCATTTGAGTGAGAAGAGGTTTGCTTTAATGGGTTCCAGAGAGCCCAACTAGAGTTCTGAAAACTTATAAAAAATGAACCGGATTTTCAAAGACAGAACAGAGCTCTTTTCTTTTTTTTTTTTTTTTTAAACGAGAGTTCCAGAGCATTACAAACACACAGTAAACATTAACAGTGATCATGGTGCCTAGTTAACTTGTAAATTTCACACTTTTGTACAGTGTGTTAGTCATACAGTCGTGTCGGACTCTACAATCCCATGGACTGTAGCCCTCCAAGCACCTCTGTTCATGGATTTCTCCAGGCAAGAACACTGGAGTAGGTTGCCAGTTCCTTCTCCAGGAGATTTTCCCAACCCAGGGATTGAACCAGGGTCTCCTTCATTGCAGGCAGATTCCTTACCATCTGAGCCACAAGAGAAGCTCTTTTGCATAGTAATTAAGATAATTTACTAATTTGCATACTATTACAGCCATCAGTTCAGTTCAGTTGCTCAGTCCTGTCTGACTCTTTGCAACCCATGAATCACAGCACGCCAGACCTCCCTGTCCATCACCAACTTCCAGAGTTTACCCAAACTCATGTCCGTCAAGTAGGTGATGCCAACCAGGCATCTCATCCTCTGTCATCCCCTTCTCCTCCTGCCCCCAATCCCTCCCAACCTCAGAGTCTTTCCCAATGACTCACCTCTTCGCATGAGGTGGCCAAAGTATTGGAGTTTCAGCTTTAGCATCAGTTCTTCCAATGCACACCCAGGACTGGTCTCCTTCAGGATGGACTGGTTGGATGTCATCGAAGTCCAAAGGACTCTTAAGAGTCTTCTCCAACTCCACAGTTCAAAAGCATCAATTCTTTGGTGCTCAGCTTTCTTCAAAGTCTAACTCTCACATCCATACATGACCACTGGAAAAACCATAGCCTTGACTAGAGGGATCTTTGTTGGCAAAGTAATGTCTCTGCTTTTGAACATGCTACCTAGGTTGGTCATAACTTTCCTTCCAAGGAGTAAGCGTCTTTTAATTTCATGGCTGCAGTCACCATCTGCAGTGATTTTGGAGCCCAGAAGAATAAAGTCTGACACTGTTTCCACTGTTTCCCCATCTATTTCCCATGAAGTGATGGGACCAGATGCCACGATCTTTGTTTTCTGAAT
>NW_011494956.1:5512062-5512433 GCF_000754665.1 Bison bison bison
GTCAAGAGCAACAGTTAGAACTGGACATGGAACAACAGACTGGTTCCAAATAGGAAAAGGAGTTTGTCAAGGCTGTATATTGTCACCCTGTTTATTTAACTTATATGCAGAGTACATCATCAGAAACTCTGGACTGGAAGAAACACAAACTGGAATCAAGATTGCCGGGAGAAATATCAATAACCTCAGATATGCGGATGACACCACCCTTATGGCAGAAAGTGAAGAGGAACTCAAAAGCCTCTTGATGAAAGTGAAAGTGGAGAGTGAAAAAGTTGGCTTAAGGCTCAACATTCAGAAAATGAAGATCATGGCATCCGGTCCCACCACTTCATGGGAAATAGATGGAGAAACAGTGGAAACAGTGTCAG
>NW_011494956.1:5512982-5516683 GCF_000754665.1 Bison bison bison
GATTCTTGAGAGTCCCTTGGACTGCAAGGAGATCCAACCAGTCCATTCTGAAGGAGATCAGCCCTGGGATTTCTTTGGAAGGACTGATGCTAAAGCTGAAACTCCAGTACTTTGGCCACCTCATGTGAAGAGTTGACTCATTGGAAAAGACTCTGACGCTGGGAGGGATTGGGGGCAGGAGGAGAAGGGACGACAGAAAATGAGATGGCTGGATGGCATCACTGACTCGATGGACGTGAGTCTGAGTGAACTCTGGGAGTTGGTGATGCACAGGGAGGCCTGGTGTGTTGCGATTCATGGGGTCTCAAAGAGTCGGACATGACTGAGCAACTGATCTGATCTGATGAAGACCTACAAGACCTTTTGGAACTAACACCCAAAAAAGATGTCCTTTTCATTATAGCGGACTGGAATGCAAAAGTGAGAAGTCAAGAAACATCTGGAGTAACAGGCAAATTTGGACTTTGAGTACGGAATGAAGCAGGGCAAAGGCTAATAGAGTTTTGCCAAGAGAACGTACTGGTCATAGCAATTACAGCCATGGTTCCTTTTTTTTGAATTTTTTTAGCTTACTGGGTTAGAAGTCTGTGGTATCTTTGGTTGAACCTGTTTTTATTTACCTGAACAATTTAAAATTATTTTAAAAGTGGGAAAATGAGCAACAGATGAATAATTCCATTCAAATCTCTACTTTGTCTTGCTTTTCTGATCTTCATTCTAAATTAGTATACCCCTTCACTCGTCAGTGTTGTATAATTTTATTTACTTCAAGGCACTCATCTATGTTATATTATCACTCTAATTTTTTTGATGTAACATCTGTCTTCTGAACCAGAATGTATATTTCATACAGTCAATAACTTTACTTGTTTTGTTTGCTGCTATATTATCAGCCCTTAAAAATACATTTGTGAGAGAGCAGGAATTCAGTAAATATAGAATGAATGAATAAGCAGAAATTCAGTTCTCTTTGCATCTTTCTCTAACCAATTCCTTTATCAAATCCATGTTAACTGTTTGGTTTATATACTAACATGGTTTACTCTCCTGAATAGATTTGTTTTGTTTTTGTCTTGATTTGTTATGGCATCCTTTTAGTACCTGCTTATTTTAATTTGGATATCTATTTAAATATATTGATATATATAAATATAAAATATATTAAATATCATTTCAAATATATTCACTTTCCTCTGATTATTTCTATGGGATAGACCTCCAAGGTAAAATTGCTAAATCAACATGAAATGTTAATTCAGTACATATTGAGATTACTTTAAAAAGTACATTAATTCATGTTTCCAAGAGCAATTTATTACAATTAACTTTGTGTTACACTCTCCAGGCTATTGTTCTTTTAAAATTATTTGCTTGATACATGATGAATGCTGTGACAACAAGTTCAAATTTAAATTCCCTGTCTGATGTTGAGAATAATGTATTTTCATGTGATCACTGGATAACTGCCAGTTATTATCCCACAGAGGGGCTAGACTTATAACCTTGGCCCAATCATCATGTACTTAAACTCAAAGTAGATTACTTAAAGCTTACTAAATAACTTTTAGAAAATTAAAGCATGGCTATCTGAGATAGAAAAAAATGATGTATGGTAAAATAAATGTATATTAAAATGAGGAATAATTTTCTCACATAAAACTGAGAGACAAATGACTACATGAATTTAATTATAGTACAGTCTACATTTTAAAGCTTACATATGTATTTTTTTTTTACTTGAACCAGTTAAAAATAAGCATTTACTTCCTAGACATGATTAACCTTTCAGTTAATATAAATAACTAGAAACAGTGTTAAATCCCAAAGTCTTTTCAGTAGCTGGTAATTATCTAAGGCATTAGATATAATCACAAGGTCATTTCCTGATTAGTTGTTTTTGAAAGCTTATGAAAGTAGGTTTGGCAAACGCCTCTTTTGTTTTTTCTTTCATAAGATACCCTTTCCCCCACTTCACTCTAGTGAAATTGCATTTATTATTATTATATTTTACCTCCTAGATTGGGAATGTTTATCTTTTTAATCATTCATTTAATATGTTGCAGTCTTTCTTCATAATAGTCGTATTTACAAATGCTTAAAATATTCTTAAGTATCATATTTTCCAAGTGTTTCATGTTTCAGATAATTTCTGTAATCCTTTTGTGATAATTTTCAATCTATGCCTTGCTCACTTTAGGAGGTTATAATTAATTTCTTCTTTTCTGCTATACTTTCTTTAAATAATATTTTCATTAAACTCTTCTAGGATGTGAAAGTCCATGAAAATATATTTCAGATTTGTCAGTCAGTTTTGTGGGTAGAGTTATTGGTAAGTTATCCTATCTTTGAGTTTCTGTTTTCTACACTTTGAATATCACAATAAGGTGATATGAGATGAAAATCCATGAGATGGCATACAAGTAGCTGGCACATTGCAAATGTTACGTGTATTTAACTCATGTGGTTTTCCCTTTCTGAGTAAATGTAACTGATCATTGCATTAGTCTTTAAATAACAATTGTTCTAAGAATGTTTAAATGTTGTCATAGTGTTCAGTTATTTCTATTTCCTTTATTATGCTTATCTCTTTTAGCAGGTTTAGAAATTATTCATAAAAGTGTAGACCTGGTTTATTGTAATGAATTACTAATAAGGACCTAAATACAAGCTATTTTCCTTTCTAAGATGATACTCAGAGAACTCTGGACAAGCCCATTTATACTTAAAAGATCATTGACTTGAAGGTATTGGATACAGTTCAATAAACAATACATTGAAATATATTACTGGAAATGTTTAAGTATTTATTTCAAACTTAATCATTTTGGAATGATTATGTGTTAGTAAGGTTATGGGGAGCAGTTATACTTACACTCTAAATCTTCAGTTCTGGATAAAGTCGCTCATGCACAAACATTACAGTGTTTCCCAGTTCTTTAGTGTCATCCTCACTTTGCTTGATTTTCAAAGGCACATGACATGATGTCTGGTCACCATGGTCTCTAGTCATTTATTTTAGCTCCTTTATCCCCCACACCAAGAACACATATGATTTTTCAAACTTTTTATTTTATATTGGAGTATAGGAGATTAACAATGTTGACAGTTTCAGGTGGACAGCAGAGGGACTCAGAAATACATACATTTGTATCCATTATCCCCCAAACTTCCCTGCCTTCCAGGCTGCCATAGAACACTGAGCAGTGTTCCCTGTGCTATCCAGTAGAATCTTGTTGCTTATCCATTTAAATATAGCACTGTGTAAGCACATAGATGATTGAATCACTTTCTCTCTCCTGTTCCCATTGTTTCTCCTGAAATATAAATGACTCGCTCAGTTCAGTTCAGTCCAGTCACTCACTCGTGTCCAACTCTTCAAGACCCATGAAGTGCAGCACACCAGGCCTCCCTGACCATCACCAACTCCCAGAGTCCACCCAAACCCATGTCCATCAAGACGGTGATGCCATCCAACCATCTTATCCTCTGTCATCCCCTTCTCCTCCTGCCCTCAATCTTTCCCAGCATCAGGGTCTTTTGCAATGAGTCAGCCCTTGTATCAGGTGGCCAAAGTATTGAAGTTTCAGCTTCAACATAAGTTCTTCCAATGAACACCCAGGACTGATCTCCTTCAGGATGGACTGGTTGGATCTCCTTGCAGTCCAAGGGATTCACAAGAGTCTTCTCCAACACTACAGTTC
>NW_011494956.1:5517559-5557077 GCF_000754665.1 Bison bison bison
GTTACTTTACCAGCATGTGAGATGAGTGCAATTGTGTGGTAGTTTGAGCATTCTTTGTCATTGCCTTTCTTTGGGATTGAAATGAAAACTGACCTTTTCCAGTCCTGTGGCCACTGCTGAGTTTTCCAAATTTGCTGGCATATTGAGTTGATCACTTTCACAGCATCATCTTTCAGGATTTGGAATAGCTCAACTGGAATTCCATCACCTCCACTAGCTTTGTTCACAGTGATGCTTTATAAGGCCCACTTGACTTCACATTCCAGGATGTCTGGCTCTAGGTCAGTGATCACACCATCGTGATCATCTGAGTCTTGAAAATCTTTTTTGTACAGTTCTTCTGTGTATTCTTGCCACCTCTTCTTAATATCTTCTGCTTCTGTTAGGTCCCTACCATTTCTGTCCTTTATTGAGCCCATCTTTGCATGAAATGTTCCCTTGGTATCTCTAATTTTCTTGACGAGATCTCTAGTCTTTCCCATTCTATTGTTTTCCTCTATTTCTTAGCACTGATTACTGAGGAAGGCTTTCTTATCTCTCCTTGCTATTCTTTGGAACTCTGCATTCAAATAGGTATATCTTTCCTTTTTTCCTTTGCTTTTCGCTTCCTGTCTTTTCATAGCTATTTGTTAAGCCTCCTCAGATGGCCATTTTGCTTTTTTGCATTTCTTTTTCTTAGGGATGGTCTTGATTCCTGTCCCTTGACAATGTCACAAACCTCCATCCATAGTTCATCAGGCACTCTGTCTATCACTATAACCTCCATAATACTGAGGGTGAATGTCTAGTGTACAAGTACCAAGCTCTCATCTCTCTACAACTGAAAGATTACTAATTGCTAAAATAACATGGTTTTACTCATATCTTTTTATGAATTTGAATTTAACTAGTTTTCCATGTGTATCCCATTTCTTGAGATTGTAAATTAGGGGAAGGGAAATGGGGAGAGGGAACCAGGTTTTTAGTGTGTGTGGTACCTAGTTGAAGGGAAATAATGAATACCTGTGAGTTATTTAAATATTTATGCTGCTGCTCAATTATTAGACTCTACACTTTAAATCTATTTTGAAAGTTATCTGGGGAAAGTATTGTAAAAACATATTTGATGCAATTTAGTTTAGATAAACCCAGAAATAGGAGCAATAGTGTGGCTATTAATGGAGTTTGGACTATGCAGAAGACCAATATAAGTAATATAAAAACCATTTTACTTAATTGATTCTGGTAATAATAATAAATATTTTGAAAACAAAAAAGTGGAATTTTCACCATAACCCACTCTTACTTTATTGCAAAATAAATATTAGATGATTCCCTGAGTAAAACAGTTTACACTGCTTAAGAGAAATTGAGCAAGCATATCCTCATCAGACACTTAGAACATGTATAATTATGAAAAGTTCTCTCCAGTTATGGTGCATGGAGTACTGCCTTTTTGTTATATTCTAAGCATTTCAAATTGCAAAGCCTAGCATACACAAAAATGGTATGAAAATACATTAAATAAGAATGAATGCTAAAATAACAAATTAATGACAGTATTTTTGTATTACATAGTATTTTGGGCTTCCCTGGTGGCTCAGAGGTTAGAGCATCTGCCTGCAATGCAGGAGAACTGGGTTTGATCTCTGGGTCAGGAAGATCCCTTAGAGAAGGAAATGACAACCCACTCCAGTATTCTTGCCTGGAGAATCCCATGGACGGAGAAGCCTATGGGCTACAGTCCACTGGGTCGCAAAGAGTCAGACATGACTGAGCGACCTCACTTCACTTCACTTCACTTCACATAGTATTTTAAAGTTAGAACTAATATACATAGGACAGAATACAGGATAGTAATGTAGAGAATATGGAGGTAATAATATGTATATGTCTTTTCAAAGTATATTTACTTTGTTTTTACCAGGCAGAAAATAATTATTCTTGCAGAAAAATATATACTCTTGGGTCACTGTTTCTTTAGATTTTTTTGTCTTCTCTTTTTCATTATTAATTTTGTAATTGAGTAGCTAATCCCTCCCTGTCTCCCTCCTTTCTTTCTTTCCTTCCTTCTATCCTCCTTTCTTCCTTTTTACCTTCCCTCCTTCCCTCCCTTTCTTCTTTCCTCTCTGCCTAAAGCTTGTTTGAATAACTTGAATCCCAAGGGTTTTCTTGATATTTCTTTTTTTTTTTTTCTGAGTTTCCCCTTTATTAACATCTTTCATTACTCTGGTATATTTGATGAGCCAATATCAATACAGTATTATTAACTAAAATGCATATTTTACATTAGAGCTTACTCTGCACTGTACATTCCATGGATTTGACCAAATACATAAAGACACGGGTCCATCATTATAGTATTGTACAGAGTAGCTTTATTGCCATCAAAATTCTCTGTGCTTCACCTGTTCATCCCTGCCACATAATTCCCACCCCTGTCAACTACTGAACCTTTTACTATCTCCATTTTGTTTTTTTAGACTGTCATATAGTTGGGGAGAAGGCAATGGCACCCCACTCCAGTACTGTTGCCTGGAAAATCCCATGGATGGAGGAGCCTGGTAGGCTGCAATCCATGTGGTCCCTAAGAGTCAGACACGATGGAGCGACTTCACTTTCACTTTCCACTTTCATGCATTGGAGAAGGAAATGGCAACTCATTCCAGTGTTCTTGCCTGGAGAATCCCATGGACGGAGAAGCCTGTTAGGCTGCAGTCCATGGGGTCGCACAGAGTCGGACACGACTGAAGCGACTTAGCAGCAGCAGCAGCAGCAGCATATAGTTGGATTCATACAGTGTGTAAGCTTTTCAAATTGGCTTCTTTCACTTAGTAACACACATTCGTTGTTTCCCCATGTCTTTTTATGAATGATAGCTCATTTCATTGTAGAGCTGAATGATATTCTACTCTCTGGGTGGACCACAGTTTATTTATCCATTCATCACTTAAAATTTGCACCTGGATGTTTATAACAGCTTTATTTATATTGCTAAAACTTGGAAAGAACCAAGATGTACTTCAGTAGGTGAATGGCATTTTTCTTTTTGTTATTTTCTTGTTTCATCTGACATACTTCTGTGGAGAATTATCATAGAACTTCTATTTGCACTGCTATAGAATGGATGGGGCTTCCCAGGTGTCACAAGTTGTAAAGAATCCACCTGACAGAATGGGTGAATTCTAGACTTCTCTCATTTTCTAAGACCTATTGGTCTCTTCCTGTTTGACCACTTCCAATTTGCCTTATGGACCTAACATTCCAGACTCCTGTGCAATATTGCTCTTTACAGCATCAGAGTTTACTTCCATCACCAGTCACATCCACAGTTGTCTGTTGTTTTTGCTTTGGCTCTGTCTCTTCATTCTTTCTGGAATTATTTTTCCACTCATCTCCAGTAGCATATTAGGCACCTACCAACCTGGGGAGTTCATCTTCAGTGTCTTATCTTTTTGCCTTTCCATACTGCTTATAGGGTTCTCAAGGCAAGAATACTGAAGTGGTTTACCATTCCCTTCTCCAGTGGACCACATCTTGTCAGAACTCTCCACCATGACCCATCCGTCTTGGGTCTCTCTACATGGCATGGCTTATAGTTTCATTGAGTTAGACAAGGATGTGATCCATGTGATCAGACTGGTTAGTTTTCTGTGACTGCTGTTTTCAGTCTGTCTGCCTTTGATGGAGAAAGATAAGAGGCTTATGGAAATCTTCCTGATGGGAAAGACTGACTGAGGGGGAAACTGGGTCTTATTCTGATGGATGTGGCCATGTTCAATAAACCTTTAATCCAATTTTCTGTTGAATGGTGAGGCTATGTTCTTTCCCTGTTATTTGACCTGAGGCCAAACCATGGTGGAGGTAATGAAGATAATGGTGACCTCCTTCAAAAGGTCACATGCACACATTGCTACACTCAGTGCCCCCAACCATGCAACAGGCCACCGGCGACCCATGCCTATGCCAGAAATTCCTGACAAGGCAAGTCTGGGTCAGTCTCTTGTGGAGTCACTGCCCCTTTCTTCTGGGTCCTAGTGTGCACAAAGTTCTTTTTGTGCCCTCCCAGAGTCTGTTTCCCCAGTCTTGTTAAGTTCTGGCAGTTCTATGGTTGTGATAATGGCCACCTCTTCCAAGAGGGCTTATGCCATACCCAGGTCCTAACCCAGAGCCAGAGCCCCTGCCCCCAAAGCAGTGTCAAAAGATGGAGGAGTGGGTGGTTCGCCAATGGTGAACATTGACACTTTAGGAATCAGCCAAATAAAATGGACTGGAATGGGTGAATTTAACTCAGATGACCATTATATCTACTTCCGTGGGCAAGAATCACTTTTAAAAAAAGGAGAAGGCATTGTAGTAAAAAAAAAAAAAAAAAAGTATTTGGATGCAATCTCCAAAATGACAGAATGATCTCTGTTCATTTCCAAGACAAACCTTTCAATATCACAGTAATCCAAGTCTATGGCCTGACCAATGATGCTGAAGAAGCTAAAGTTGAATGATTCTATGAAGACCTACAAGACTTTCTGGAACTAATGCCCAAAAAAGATGCCTTTTCATTATAGAGGACTGGAATGCAAAAGTAGGAAGTCAAGAAATACCTGGTTGTTACTGCTGCTGCTGCTAAGTCGCTTCAGTCATGTCCGACTCTGTGCAACCCCATAGATGGCAGCCCACCAGGCCCCGCCGTCCATGGGATTCTCTAAGCAAGAACACTGGAGTGGGTTGCCATTTCCTCCTTCAATGCATGAAAGTGAAAAGTGAAAGTGAAGTCGCTCAGTCGTGTCCAACTCTTAGCGACCCCATGGACTGCAGCCTACCAGCTCCTCCGTCCATGGGATTTTTCCAGGCAAAAGTACTGGAGCAGGGTGCCATTGCCTTCTCCCAGAAATACCTGGAGTAATGGGCAAATTTGGCCTTGAAATACACAATGAAGCAGGTCAAAGGCTAATAGAGTTTTGTCAAGAGAATGCACTGATCAAAGCAAACACCTTCTTCCAATGAAACCCTACACATGGACATCATCAAATGGTCATTACAGAAATCAAATTGATTACATTCTTTGCAGCCAAAGATGGAGAAGTTCTATAAAGTCAGCAAAAACAAGACCAGGAGCTGATTGTGACTCACATGATGAACTCATTGCCAAATTCAGACTTAAATGAAAGAAAGTATGGAAAACTACTAGACTATTCAGGTATGACCTAAATCAAATCCCTTACTACTATATGGTGGAAATGAAAAATAGATTCAAGGGATTAGATTTGATAGAGTGCCTGAAGCACTATGGATGGAGGTACATGACATTGTACAGGAGGCAGTGATTAAGACCATACCAAGAAAAAGAAATGCAGAAAGGCAAAATGGTTGTCTGAGGAGGCCTTACAAACAGCTATGAAAAGAAGAGAAGCTAAAGGCAAAGGATAAAAGGAAAGATATACCCATTTGAATGTGGAGTTCCAAAGAATAGCAAGGAGAGATAAGAAAGCCTTCCTTGGATATCAATGAAAAGAAAGAGGAAAACAATAGAACGGAAAAGACTAGAGATCTCTCCAAGAAAATTAGAGATACTAAGGGAATATTTTATGCAAAGATGGGCTCAATAAAGGACAGAAATGGTGTGGACCTAACAGAAGAAGAAGATATTAAGAAGAGGTGGCAAGAACACAGAGAAGAGCTATACAAAAAAGATCTTCACAACCCAGATAACCACAATGGTGTGATCACCAACATAGAGCCAGACATCCTGGAATACAAAGTCAGGTGTGCCTTAGGAAGCATCACCATGAACAAAGCTAGTGGAGGTGATGGAATTCCAATTGAGCTATTTCAAATCCTAAAAGATAATGCTCTGAAAGTGCTGCATTCAACATGCCAGCAAATTTAAAAATTTCAGCAGTAGCCACAGGACTGGAAAAGGTCAGTTTTCATTCCAATTCAAAGAAACACAATGCCAAAGAATGCCCAAACTACCACACGATTGCCATCATCTCACACACTAGCAAAGTAATGCTCAAAATTCTGCAACCCAGGCTTCAGCAGTGCATGAACCATGAACTTTCAGAAGTTCAAGCTGGATTTAGGAAAGGCAGATGAACCAGAGATCAATTTGCCAAAATCTGTTGGATTATTGCAAAATCAAGAGTTCCAGAAAAACATCTACTTCTGCTTTGTTGACTATGCCAAAACCTTTGACTGTGTGCATCATAATAAACTGTGGAAAATTCTTCAAGAGATGGGAATACCAGACTGCCTGATTTGCTTCCTCGGAAATCTGTAAGCAGATCAAAAAGCAACAGTTAGAACTGGACATGGAACAACAGACCGGTTCCAAATCAGGAAAGGAGTATGTCAAGGCTGTAAACTGTCACCCTGTTTTTTTAACTTATATGCAGAGAACATCATGAGAAATGCTGGGCTGGATGAAGCACAAGCTGGAATCAAGATTTCTGGAAGAAATACCAATAACCTCAGATGTGCAGATGACACTACCCTTGTGGCAGAAAGCAAAGAAGAACTAAAGAGCCTCTTGATGAAGGTGAAAGAGGACAGTGAAAAAATTGGCTTAAAGCACAACATTCAGAAGACAAAGATCATGGCATCTGGTCCCATCAATTCATGGCAAATAGATGGGGAAACAGTGGAAATGGTGACAGACTTTATTTTTCTGGGCTCCAAAAATCACTGCAGATGGTGGCTGCAGCCATGAAATTAAAAGGCGCTTGCTCCTTGGAATAAAAGTTATGACCAATCTAGACAGCTTATTAAAAAGCAGAGACATTAATTTGCCAACAAAGGTCCATCTAGTCAAAACTATGGTTTTTCCAGTAGTCATGTATGGATGTGAGAGTTGGACTATGAAGAAAGCTGAGCACCAAGAAATCGATGCTTTTGAACTGTGGTGTTGGAGAAGACTCTTGAGAGTCCCTTGCAAAGCAAGGAGATCCAACAAGTCAATCCTAGAAGAAATCAGTCCTGAACAGTTATTGGAAGGACTGATGCTGAAGCTGAAATTCTAATAATTGATACCTGAAGGGGAAAAGCGACTCACTTGAAAAGACCCTGTTGCTGGGAAAGATTGAAGGCAGGAGGAAAAGGGGATGATAGAGAATGAGACGGTTGGATGGCATCACCAACTCAATGGACATGAGTTTGAGTAAACTCCAGGAGTTGGTGATGGACAGGGATGCCTGACATGCTGCTGTCCATGGGGTTGCAAAAAGTCAGACACAACTGAGTGACTGAACTGAACTGAACTGATTGGTTTCCTCTGCTGAACAGTTGAAAAGCTGAGTAAAGTGCAACCCCTCCTTTTCTAGGATTGAGGATTCAAGAAGGTAATAGAGATAAGCATGAGTAGTCTGGAACTGATGCTTTGTTGGCAAAATGAGCTTGGACATTTAAGAAAATTTTATTAATGCCTTATAAAAAGAATCATGAAGGAATAACAGTAATGGGGATAGGGTACACAAAATATGCTATTCTGTATTTTTGTAGTCTTTCCTTGTTTGTCTGGCACTTTCACAGACATGATTCTACCATACTTCCTAGTAGTACATTGTATACAAGCATCCATAGGTCCATATGGCTTATAATGCTTACAGCATAATAACAGTTTAAACAGATGGTAAGGAATTTTGCTTGCAATGCAATAGATCCAGGTTTGATTCCTAGGTTGAGAAGATCCCGTGGAGAAGGGAATGGCTACCCACTCCAGTATTCTTGCCTGGAAAATTCTATGGACAGGCGAGCCTGGTGAGCTCCAGTCCATGGGGTTGCAAAGAGTTGGACACAACTGAGTGACTAATACTCTCATATATATATATATATACTAAAAATTAAAATATACATATTTTTATGTGTCTATATCTAACCTATTTTTACTCATTTCTTGTTTGATTAGAGAAAGGAAATTTTTATGACATGCCTTTAATAAACCATTTTTATCATGAAAACTTTTCCAACTTCCAGGTTCCAGCTACTGGCAGCACATAATTAAATCCTACTAGCAACAAACACAGAGAAGGCAATGGCAGCCCACTCCAGTACTCTTGCCTGGAAAATCCCATGGGGGGAGGAGCCTGGAAGGCTGCAGTCCATGGGGTCTCGAAGAGTCGGACACCACTGAGTGACTTCACTTTCACTTTTCACTTTCACACATTGGAGAAGGAAATGGCAACCCACTCCAGTGTTCTTGCCTGGAGAATCCCAGGGACGGAGGAGCCTGGTGGGCTGCTGTCTATGGGGTCGCACAGAGTCGGACACGACTGAAGCGACTTAGCAGCTAGCAGCAGCAGCAACAAATAACTATATGGAGTTTCTTTTACTATGATCCTTTTTGCTAATACGATTTGGAGCCATCTGCCAAAGTCAATGGATTTAAAACAGCAAAATTCTTATACAAAATTTTTAAACCAATTATATATATACAAATACATTATTTTAGCTAGAATGTTTGATATTCAAATGGTGATATAGCATACTAAACAGTTTAGATCCTCTATCTTAAAAGAGTAATAAGAAAACATTTATCATTACATTTGTAATATTTTAGTGCTAATCTTAATGCATACGTTTTGTTAAAACTGCTTTGTTTCATTTATTATAGTTGGAAATAGGGCTGGACCTACAGAAGTTGAGAAGAATCAGGGGATAAGTAACTCACATGATTGGTGTTAAGGTAATGGTGCTAGGTAGTGGGTATTCAAGATTTTTTATATTTAGGGTGGTTTTCAATTTGTCTACATTAAATTTCCCAATAACTTCCATTTTTCTTCAAAATATATGCATACTCAAGCTAAATCCAAAGCCACAATTAGCTAAGATAAAGATTAATGAGGTTTTAGAAAAGCAAAGATTACTTGTAGTACAAACTGTCTCCAATATAATTACAGCTTAGCATTTTGGTCACTAGTGAATTTTAAAACCACTATTTTGTAGCAAATCTTAGCCCTTCTTCATTTAGCTAGAGCTGAAAAACAGAGCCGGATTTCCAGCCTCAAAATGACAGGAATTTCCAGGAGAATAAAGCATATTGATTTATCACGGAAAATACTGCCATGTGACCAGTTTGGGAGTGTGACCATGGCATCAATCTGATACAAATGTTGTTGATTAGATGCAAAGCAATGACAGTTAAATAGAGTGGAAGGTTGTCAGCACTTATTTTCCCTGCCTTCCAGTATGTATTGCAGGAGGCCCCACAGCTCCAATATGGCTTATATAATGCTGACGGCATAATAATGATTTAACTGTGGATGCCCACTCTCACATTCAGGCTTGATTTAGTGCTTGAGCCGGAATAACTCCTTTTATAATGTCTGGAACAGCAGGTTGTCCACTAATATGCATAGCAATGAGTCTTATTTTTAAAGTCACTGCTTTTCAGCAAGTTATATGTTTCTCTAAAGATTCACCACTGGAAGCACAGTCCTGCACAAAAATCCTTCACACAATGCTTTTGCATTAACTCACAAGCAAGCTAAAGAGTTTAATGCTAAAATGACAGGATTTTGTTTCAAAATTTACACTTGTACATTGGAAAGTTCCTCTTAAGAAATAAGAATGCATACTGTGATAAAAAAAGGAATGATTGGCTTGTTTTCCCTGCTAGGAATTGCTTAAATATTTACTGTTTCAATTAAAAGAGTGGAAACTCTCTGGTTGTACTGCATAAAATTGCTTTATATTTTTGGTGGATAGTAATAGACTCTGCTGCTGCTGCTGCTGCTGCAAGTCGCTTCATTCGTGTCTGACTCTGTGCAACCCCATAGACGGCAGCCCACCAGGCTCCCCCATCTCTGGGATTCTCCAGGCAAGAACACTGGAGTGGGTTGCCATTTCCTTCTCCAATGCATGAAAGTGAAAAGTGAAAGTGAAGTCATTCAGTCGTGTCCGACTCTTAGAGACCACATGGACTACAGTCTACCAGGTTCCTCCATCCAAGGGGTTTTCCAGGCAAGAGTACTGGAGTGGGGTGCCATTGCCTTCTCTGATAGTAGTCAAGATTTGTCCTTTTGAAAAGATTTTCTATTATTAAATTTTCCATGCCTAAAAATGCTTTTTTCCTCTCTGGATGGTGTATGCTAACTTACTGATGGAAGAAACAATCTTGACATAGTACACACATACACACACACACACACACAACAATGTACAAACACACATAAGAACTCAAATGTAGAGCTGAGTTAACCATCATTGTGGTTCATGAAAAGTTTCACCAATCTGACTTAAAAAAATAGTTTTATTTAATTTTCTTTTTCATCTCTAATTCATATTTTTATTCCCTTCATCTCTATATACACCCACTTTGATTAATACGTGTCAAAGTTTATGTATATGTTTTTAAATGATGTAGGACAGAATATAGTATGTAATGTTAATATATATATTATGTTTTTCTCCAAGATAATTTTCTGTTTCTTTAGTTTTTGACACAATTTTATATTCTGCATATCTATAATTTTTATACGTCAGGGATAAATATTCCATATATTTAATTATTTATGTCATGGGCACCAAACATTGAAAATGAATAGCTGCAGCAAACTGTTGGTGAACACATCTCAGTGTGTTCGGGCTGTATATCAACTCTGTTGAATGACCATTGTGTAATTGCAATAAAGACTGCCACGCTGCACTATAGACCTCTCATTTTATATGCTACACGTATCTCAATTTTAAAGTTACCTTTTCACTTTCTTAATTAACCTGTTGATGAATAGAATGTTTTAATGCCTCTTGGTGCCTTACTGGTTACACTCTTGAGTCTCATTTATAAAGTCTTTTCCAACCTTGAGGTCATAAACTTAGCATCATTATTTTCTCCTCCCAAATTTGTAATTTTGTCTTTCATATTTAAAACTTAATTGATTATAAATTGATGCATGTGTTTTGTATGAGAAAAGGGTCTAATTCCAGTATTTTTTTCGTTATTCATTGTAAGTTAAAAACTTTCCTCAGTGATTTTCAAAGCTAATTCTGTCGTAAATTTCTTGTTCTGTCATCCAGTGAGACAGCTGCTGAGGTCTCATCATCAGGTAGGACACCTACTCTTGTTGCTAAGGGCACTGTAGGTATATACCTGTAGCGGATACATTTTGATATATGGCAAAACCAATACAATATTGTAAAGTTAAAAAATAAATTAAAATTAAAAAAAAAAAGAACTCTAGGTGGATGTGAAAGTTCTCTTTATTCATAATTTGCTAGAGACTCCTGGCTGGCACAGTGATAAAGAATCCTCCTGCCAGTGCAGGAGACTCCAGAGAGGTGGATTTGATCCCTGGGTTGAGAAGATCCCCTGGAGAAGGAAATGGCAACCCAGGCCAGTATTCTTGCCTGGAAAAACCCATGGATGTAGTTGTAAAGTATCGGAAACAACTGAGCACACAAGCATACATTAATAATTTGCTAAGAAATATGGCTTTATCCTGACTGTTGAATTCAGTTACATGTTTTTCTACTTCTACTGGCAAGACCACATGCATTTTAATTTGTATATATTAGCAAAGTGTGTGTATGTTAGTTGCTCAGTCATATTTGACTGTGCAACCCCATGAACTGTAGCCTGCTAAGCTTCTCCATCCAAGGGATTCACCAGGCAAGAATACTGGAGTGGGTTGCCATTTTCTTCTCCAGGAGATCTTCCCGACCCAGGGATCGAACCCAGGTCTCCCACATTGCAGGCAGACTCTTTACAGTTTGAGCCACCGGGGAAACCTTTATTAACAAAGTAAACTTGACTATATCTTTTTTTTTGTTGTTGTTATTAACCTTAAACCAACTTTTATCTTAGGGAACAAATTCATTTCCAAATTTGCCAAAATCCATTCTCTTTTTTATATATTGCCAAATTCATCATCATCATGCTCAGTTGCTAAGTTGCAACCCTGGGACTGTAGCCTGCCAGCTGCACTATCTATGGCATTTTCCAAGCAAGAATACTGGAATGGGTTGTCATTTTCTTCTCCAGGGGATCTTTCAGATCCAGGGATCGAACCTGAGTCTCCTACATTGCCGGTGTATTTCTTACCGATGAGACACAAGGGAACCCCTTATTGCCAAATTAGTTTCCCTGATGTTTTTTAAGTACTTTTGCACCAAAATAAATTATTGAGATTAGCTTGTCATGTGCAATCCTTATCAAACCTGGGTATCAATTTTTATGGAAACTCCATAAAATGAGTTTTGGAAAATATTTTCCTTTTATTCTATACCTTGGATTAGTTTGAACATTATTGGGATTATATTTTGCTTCAGAATTTTGTTGGTTGCATTGGTAAAATCATTAAAGTTCCATTGTACAGAGTTTAAAATATGTTAGACATTCTCCCCTTTTTGTTTGAGTTTCTTAAACTCCCTTTCATACATTCCATTTTCCTGCTGTGATTTTTTTTTTCTGGATTTTTTTTTCAATTCTATCATCCACATAATTATGTTATATTTTCCTAGTCTGTTACTTAAATTCATTCCTCTAATATTTGGTTTGAAGCAGTTTACTATGTTCATTCCTAGGTTTCCTCCCAACTATCTCCTTTTCATATTTTATTCTCTTATTACATTTTTGAAATATCTTAGAATGCAGTTTACTGTATTATAGTAATTGCAATATCTAAAATTTTGCAATTCTATATTTCCTGTGTCTTGTTTTTGCTGCTACATTTTGGGAAGTAATAAGAATATGTTTATGTTTCTGCATAGTTACAAGCTTTCTGAGCACAGAAATCTGAAGCTGTGGAAGTTAAAAAGATGATTGAGTAGAGATCTTCAGAAAGATTTGTCTCCCCGAAGGCTTATTGTTTACATTTAAAGAGGGATAAGACCCAGAATCATTAACAACCAAAGGACTGTAACCAAGCAGTACCCTATAGGGTCTTCCTAGGACAGACCCCACCATGTCCTACACTTATCTCTTGTCTGTAGGAAAAGTTTTGCCTCCTAGATCTTCCCTGAGTTGCAAATAATAAATTTAATCAGATAAACAAGAAAATGCATAAACAAAGGAAAACAGTCAAGCAAGACAAAATAATAGTAACTTAGCCATCGAACAAAATCAAGGACCTTTTGCTCCTCCTCAAAGGCTATAGATAATATTCTGATAATATTCTATGTCCTTTGAGCTATTTTGTAGATACTGAAACCCACACAAGGTAGAAGTTAATTGCATGCTGATCACAAGCACATAGACCCCAGAAATGTTAGGACCAGAAGGTTGATGATATTGACTCTCAGCTACTTCACCACCAATTGGTCAAAAGAAATATCTATAAATTAATCATGCACTCCATAACCTTCTTCTTCCTCACCATTTTTAATAACTTTTTATCAAATCTATTAGGATGCTCAAGACCTTTACTTGATGTCCTACAATAAATGTTACATTTTCCTTCACCACAACCTGATGTCAGTAGATTGACTTTGCTGCAGGCAGACCAATAGACTCGTTTGGTTTGGTAGCAAGATTTGCTTATATGAAGAGGATTCCTTTCTCTTCCTTCTCCTTGATAAGGAGGACAGCTAACTTACATATCTTCCTAGTTTCATAATTTAGGGAACGCTCACCTTTATCACCTTACCCCCTTCACTTTCAGGTAAAACCATATACTTCTCACTCAGTTCAGTTCAGTTCAGTTGCTCAGTTATGTCCGACTCTTTTAAACTCCATGAATTGCAGCACGCCAGGCCTCCCTGTCCATCACCAACTCCGGAAGTTCACTCAAACTCACGTCCATTGAGTCGGTGATGCCATCCAGCCATCTCATCCTCTGTCGTCCCCTTCTCTTCCTGCCCCCAATCCCTCCCAGTATCAGAGTCTTTTCCAATGAGTCAACTCTTCACATGAGGTGGCCAAAGTACTGGAGTTTCAGCTTTAGCATCATTCCTTCCAAACAAATCCCAGGGCTGATCTCCTTCAGAATGGACTGGTTGAATCTCCTTGCAGTCCAAGGGACTCTCAAGAGTCTTCTCCAACACCACAGTTCAAAAGCATCAATCCTTCAGCGCTCAGCTTTCTTCACAGTGCAACTCTCACACCCATACATAACTACAGGAAAAACCATACCCTTGACTAGACGGACTTTTGTTGGCATAGTAATGGCTCTGCTTTTGAATATGGTATCTAGGTTGGTCATAGCTTTCCTTTCAAGGAGTAAGCGTCTTTTAATTTCATGGCTGCAATCACCATCTGCAGTGATTTTGCTATATCACCCCAAAAGGGTGAAATGAGGGAGGGGCGATCTATGTTGTTATTGCTTTAAGTAAAAACAGTCTACCTTGACTCAGAAATCTTGTTTTTGCTTTTAAAAACAAGTTAAACTTATTAATGACTTTTGTGAAATTTGTAATGTGACCTGCCCATTTTTTTCTTTAAAATATATTAACACAAATTCTTTGAGGCTTGGGTGGAGATGAACTTCTACAGAGAAAATGTGTTTTTTTCTTTTTACACATTCTCAGGGAAAGGCTTCTAGTGGTGTGACTGTATGCCAATGATTATTTTTACTCTGTTTCACTTTTCTCAGTTTTAAATTTTAAATAAAAATATTTTATGTAGCTTTTGCATAAATAATAAAAGTAATATTAAAGATATAAATACAGGGCTTAACAATCACTTATCTATTAATATGTTATTATAAATACTCTAAAATTTTATCAGCTAACTTTAAAAAGTCTTCTAATAATGAGGATTATGTGGAAATGCTTGCAAATGCTTCTAATTATCTTCATATTATAAAAAATGAGAAAAACAAAATAATTTATTGTGGCAAACCATTTGTAAAACATTATCCAAGTTGTTATAGATAAAAATATAAGTCTAATCCTTACCCTGAATGATTCTACAATCTAGGTGGGAGACAGAGTATATGCATGCAAAGAGAATAAGAGCAATCCTAAGAAACTGTGGTACCTACCAAATTAATGGAGACAATTATTAACACTATAACTTTAGAGTGAAATGAGAAATGTTTACAGACTGGAGTTGTTGAGGAAGGCCTTAAGGAGAATTTAGACACTCTGAAACATATTGGAGTAAAAGTCTTACACAGTAAAAATAGTATGATATTATTTGGGTAGAACAGGACAATTTGAATGTAATTTTAAAATTTATTTATTTATTTATTGGCTGCAAGGGGTCTTCATTGCTGCCTGAGGGTCTTTTCTAGTTGAGGTGAGTGGGGGCTACTCTAGTTGTGGTGTTCAGGCTCCTCATCGTGGTGGCTCCTCTTGTTGCAGACCACAGACTCCAGCGCATGCAGGCCTCAGTAGCTGCAGTGCATGGGCTCAGTAGCTGCAGGTCATGGGCTCTAAGTGTAGGATCAGTAGTTGTGGCACATGGGCTGCCGTACAAATCATGGGAGATCTACCTAGAGCAGGGATTAAATGTGTGTCCCCTGTATTAGCCACTCCCGACCACTGGACCACTAGGGAAGCCCCCAAAATAGCATTTTAGCTCTAAAGTAACTATAAGCATACTACAATCATAGCTAAATTTCAATATAGGAGAGAAAATGGAATACCAAAAACTAGAACTATTTCAAATCCTAAAAAATGATGCTCTGAAAGTGCTGCACTTAATATGCCAGCAAATCTGGAAAATTCAGCAGTGGTCACAGGACTAGAAAAGATAAATTCTCATTCCAATCCCAAAGAAAGGCAATGCCAAAGAATGCTCAAACTACCACTCAGCTCACACACTAGCAAAGATATGCTCAAAATTCTCCAAGCCAGGCTCTTCAACAGTACATGAACCATGAACTTCTAGATGTTTATCCTGGATTTAGAAAAGGCAGAGGAACCAGAGATCAAATTGCCAACATCCACTGGATCATGAAAAAAGCAAGAGTTCCAGAAAAAACATCTACTTCTGCTTTATTGACTATGCCAAAGCCTTTGATTGTGTGGATCACAACAAACTGTGGAAAATTCTGAAAGAGATGGGAATACCAGACCACCTGACCTGCCTTCTGAGAAATCTGTATGCAGGTCAAGAAGTAACCATTAGAACTGGGCATGAAACACCAGACTGGTTCCAATTTGGGAAAGAAGTATGTCAAGGCTGTATATTGTCACCCTGCTTATTTAATTTCTATACAGAGTACGTCATGAGATATGCTGGGCTGGATGAAGCACAAGATGCAATGAAGATTGTTGGGAGAAATATCAGTAACCTCAGATATGCAGATAATACCACCCTTATGGCAGAAAGTCAAGAAGAACTAAAGTGCCTCTTGATGAAAATGAAAAAGGAGGGTGAAAAAGTTGGCTTAAAGCTCAACATTCAGAAACCAAGATCATGGCATCTGGTCCCATCACTTCATGGCAAATAGATGGGGAAACAGTGGAAACAGTGACAGACTATTTTGGGGGGCTGCAAAATCACTGGAAATGGTGAATGCAGCCATGAAATTAAAAGACACTTGCTCCTTGGAAGAAAAGTTATGACCAATCTGGACAGCTTATTAAAAAGCAGAAACATTACTTTACCAACAAATGTCCATCTAGTCAAAGCTAGATGGTTTTTCCAGTAGTCATTTATGGACGTGAGAGTTGGACTGTAAAGAAAGCTGAATGCTAAAGTTTTGATGCTGCTGAACTGTGGTGTTGGAGAAGACTCTTGAGAGTTCCTCAGACAGCAAGGAGATCCAGCCAGTCCATCATAAAGGAAATCAGTCCTGAATATTCATTGGAAGGATTCATGCTGAAGCTGAAACACCAATACTTTGACCACCTGATGTGAAGAGCTGAGTCATTTCAAAAGTCCCTGATGCTGGGAAAGATTGAAGGTGGGAGGAGAAGGGGACAACAGAGGAAGAGATGTTTGGATGGCATCACTGACTCAATGGACATAAATTTGAGTAGTCTCCAGGAGTTGGTGATGGACAGGGAAGCCTGGCATGCTGCAGTTCATGGGATCGCAAAGAGTTGAACATGACTGAGTGACTGAAATGAACTGAACTGAACTAATAATACTAAAAAGAAGACAGAATGGGGGAGAGAAGCAACAAGTAAATAGGGTAATTATTAGACAAGCATTTATGGCAGACATATAGCTAACCATACCTATAATTGCATTAAGTATGAAAGGACTTAATAACTCATGGTCAGATATTATTAAACATGATAATGGAACAATATATGTATGCTTCAGAGATATTACAAGTTTGGTCTAGATCACCACAATAAATATCACAATGAACAAAGTCACACACAATTATTTTTGGTTAAGTTTACAGTATACAGTAGTCTGTGTTCAATAGCAGCTTCCCTAAAAAAAGTACCTACCAAACTCAAAAATACTTCATTGCCAAAAAATTGTCAACAATCATCTGAAACTTCATGAGTAGTAGCTTTCTCTCAGTGTTGATAGCTGCTGACTGACCAGGGTGGTGGTTGCCAAAGGCTGGGGTGGATGTGACAGCTTAAAACAAGAAGACAATGGAAGTTTGCCACATTAATTAACTCTTCTTTTCACAAACAATTTCTCTGTAGCATGTAGTGCTGTTGATAATACTTTATCCACAGTGAAACTTCTTCAAGATTGGAAACAGTCCTGTCAAACTCTGCCAATGCTTTAATCAACTAAGCAACTGATGTAATATTCTAAATCCTTTGGTGATATTTCAACAATCTTTATAGCATCATCACCAGAAGTAGATTCCATCTCAAGAAACCACCTTCTTTTCATCAGTAAAAAGCAACTCCTCATCCATTAAAATTTTACCACGAGATTATAGCAATTCAGTCACCTCTTTAGGCTCCAATTCTAATTCTGGTTCTATTGCTATCTTTACTGCATCTGCAGTTATGTCCTCAACTGAAGTACTGAATCACTTAAAGTCATCCATGAAGATTAAAATCAACTTCTTCAAAACTCCTGTTAATCTTGATATTTTGACCTCTTCTCGTGAAACACAAATGTACCAAACAGCGTCTAGAATGATGGATCCTTTCCAAAATGTTTTTAATTGTTGCTAAGCCACTAAGTCACGACTGACTCTCTGTGAGTCTGTGGACTGCAGCATGCCAAGCTCCTCTGTTTTCCACTGTCTCCCAGAGTTTGCTCAAATACATGTCCATTTAATCAGTGATGCTATCTAACCATCTCATCCTCTGCAGCTATCTTTCCTTTTGCCTTCAATCCTTCCAACCTCAGGGATTTTTTTCTCAATGAATTGCCTCCTTGTATCATGTAGTCAAAGTATTGGAGTTTCAGTAACAGTCCTTCCAATGAATATTCAGGGTTGATTTCCTCTAGGATTAACTGGTTTGATCTCCTGCAGCTCAAAGGACTCTAAAGATTTCTCTAGTACCACAATTCGAAAGCATCAAGTCTTGAGAGCTCAGCCTTCTATCTGGTCCAACTCTCACATCTGTGCAGTACATGGCTACTGGAAAAAACCATAGCTTTGACTATACAGACCTTTGTGGGCAAAGTGACATCTTTGCTTTTTAATACACTGTCTAGGTTTGTCATAGCTTTCCTTCCAAGGAGAAAGCATCTTTCAATTTTATGGCAGCAGTGACCATCCACAGTGATTTTGGAGCCCAAGAAAATAAAACCTGTCAATTTTTCCACATTCATACCTTCTGTTTGCCATGAAGTGATGTCCATCGAGTCAGTGATTCCATTCAACGATCTCATCCTCTGTCGTTCCCTTCTCTTCCCTTCTTCAATCTTTCCTAGCATCAGGGTCTTTTCAAATGAGTCAGTTCTTTGCAGCAGGTGGCCAAAGTATTGGAGTTTTAGCTTCAACATCAGTCCTTCCAATAAACATTCAGGACTGATTTTTCTTAGGATTGACTGGTTTGATCTCCTTGCAGTCCAAGGGACTCACAAGAGTCTTCTCCAACACCACAGTTCAAAAGCCTCAATTCTTTGGTGCTCAGCTTTCTTTATAGTCCAACTCTCACATATATAAATGACTACTGGAAAAACCACAGCTTTGACTAGATGGAAATTTATTGGCAAAATAATGTCTCCGCTTTTTATTATGTTATCTAGGTTGGTCATAATTTTTCTTCCAAGGAGCAAGAATCTTTTTTTTTTTTTCTTTAATAGAAAATTATTTAATTAGTATACATGTGTTCCCCATCCTGAATCCTCCTCCCTCCTCCCTCCCCACACCATCCCTCTGGGTCGTCCCAGTGCACCAGCCCCAAGCATCCAGCATCGTGCACTGAACCCTGACTGGCATCTCGTTTCATACATGATGTTTCACATGTTTCAATGCCACTCTCCCATATCTTCCCACCCTCTCCCTCTCCCACAGAGTCCACAAGACTGTTCTATACATCAGTGTCTCTTTTGCTGCCTCGTATACAGGGTTATCGTTACCATCTTTCTAAATTCCATATATATGCGTTAGTATACTGTGTTGGTGTTTTTCCTTCTGGCTTACTTCACTCTGTATAATAGGCTCCAGTTTCATCCACCTCATTAGAACTGATTCAAATGTATTCTTTTTAATGGCTGAGTAATACTCCATTGTGTATATGTACCACAGCTTTCTTATCCATTCATCTGCTGATGGGCATCTAAGTTGCTTCCATGTCCTGGCTATTATAAACAGTGCTGCGATGAACATTGGGGTACACGTGTCTCTTTCCCTTCTGGTTTCCTCAGTGTGTATGTCCAGCAGTGGGATTGCTGGATCATAAGAATCTTTTAATTTCATGGCTGCACTCATCATCTGTAGTGATTTTGCAGCCCCCCAAAATAAATTCTCTCAGTGTTTCCACTGTTTCCCAATCTATTTGTCATGAAGTGATGGGACTGGATGCCACAATCTTAGTTTTCTGAATGTTGAGTTTTAAGCCAACTTTTTCACTTTCCTCTTTCACTTTCTTCAAGAGGCTCTTTAGTTCTTCTCCACTTTCTGCCATAAGGGTGGTGTCATCTGCATATCTGAGATTATTGTTATTGTTATTTCTCCAGGCAATCTTGATTTCATCCATGCATGATGTAATCTTCATATAAATTAAATAAGCATAGTGACAATATACAGCCTTGCCCAATTTGGAACTAATCAGTTGTTCCATATCTGGTTCTTACTGTTGCTTCTTGACCTGCATACAGGTTTCTCATTTTTCTATAGTTTTTCTTAATTTTAAATACTTGCTTCTGATACATAGAGGCAATTCTAATGTAATATTTGTATTGAAATTTCTAGACCAAGTTTACATGATCTCTTGTTATTCTTGAGTTATTTTAATGTAATAGAAATATTTTGCATAATCACATAACTAATATGCACTGCAAAAAAGAATAGGTCTGGACATATGCAAAACAAATCACTTGTTTTTAAATCTCTCCTAAAGGGATGCAACAAAATATACTAGCAGTGTTTAACAAAATTTATAGCTGAATGACTTACCTCGGAAGTTAAAAAGTTGAAATTACATCAAATATTATACTCTAAGCATAATACAAATGAGAATTATATAGTGGTGCTGGGATAGCATATGAAAAAGGTTGGTTCTTAAATATAGAATATTGTTTCCCACTAAATAGGAAAAGCACTCTCCTATAATTTACCCATCATATTGCTACACAGAGAGAAAAGAAATTGCTAACACTGACAGTAAAGTAAGCACGGTTTAAATTGTTTATAATACTTATAAGTTAACTGAGTATAAAGTTTTATTCACAAGTGCTTGAAAGCAACTATTACAAAAACTCCTAGTGAAATAATAAAGTAAGTGTACTTTGAAGATTTCCCACGATCAGAGGAAAAATATATAGAGAAAAAATTAAAATGATATTAGTTTTTTTTTCTTTTAAACAATACAATAATTGGGGGGAACTGAATCAAATACAATTTTTTAGTGAAACGGGGAGAATGAAGTCTCATTTAGATATTCCAAGACAGTATGAGGAATATATATTATTCTCTCCTATAGTCATTGTGCAGACAGAAAGACATATTATTTCATGCTTTCAGGATGAAAATGGTAAAGTGGAAATACACTTATTCCCTTAAAAGACCCTTCAAATCTTTTAACAATAGAGATGTTATTGTTCACTCTTATATTCTCAAGGCAATTATGAGACTTTAGAAAACAGATAAAATGTATATTTTACCATTTGCCTCCTCAAAGAGTACAAATCAAGCCTAGCTTTGTAGAATAGACTGTATTTAGTGGCTTTATATCATAAGTCTTTGAAATGATGCCTTAGAAAAGCTAAGACTCTGAGTTTACTCTTGAGACATCAGGAACACCCCCCTTGTTTCTGTAAGGCCAAATCATGTAACCTGTACAAGCTTCAGGTTCTTTAACTCTGAGAAACAATTTTGTGAGGTATGTTAAAAGATTAAATTAAATGACCAGGTAGATATACCCTTTAAAGTATTTATGGTTATAGATGGCATTATAACCATCTGTAAGATGGCTTTCCTGGTGACTCTGTGGTAAAGAATCCTCCTGCAGTGTAGGAAATGCAAGAGACTCAGGTTTGATACCTAGGTAGGGAAGAACCCCCTGGAGGAGGGCAAGGCAATCCACTCTAGTCTTCTTGCCTAGAGAATCCCATGGACAGGGGAGCCTGGCCAGCTACAACCTACAGGGTTGCAAAGAGTCGGACATGACTGAAGCGACTGAGCATACACACGCACGGCACTAGATACAGCTTCCCAGGTGGTGCTAGTGGAAAGAATCCACCTGCCAATGCAGGAGATATTAGAGACTCGGGTTTGATCCCTGGGTCAGGAAGATCTCCTGGAGGAGGGCCTGGCAACCCACTCCAGTATTTTTGCCTGAAGAATCCCTTGGACAGAGAAGCCTGGCAGGATACAAAGACTTTGACATGACTTAGTGACTGAGCACATGGCTTTAGATGTTTTGAATTACTTCAGTTCAGTTCAGTTCAGTCGCTCAGTCGTGTCCGACTCTTAGTTTTACCAAATTCTTTTCACTAAATTCACACACAAAAAGCTTTCAAATATGATGGAAATCTATAATTATGAGTGAGGGGAATACTGAAACAATATATAGAAAAAGCAGAAAAAGAAAAGGTCATTAGATGAAGAGATAGATGACTCATGATTAGATAGGTAGATACTGATAGGTGAAAGAAAGTGGAGAGAAAAACAAGAATGGGAAATCAGGGAGAGAGGAGGGAAGGAAAAGAAAAGAGAGGTGACAGCAAGAAACAATAAAGACCATAAAAGTGTGAAATACTACATATTTAGACTTTTGTCTGGTTAATGATACTGGCAGTAAATACATTTCCAAGTTTATTTAGTCTCTTATATCATACTAACAATCATTTTAGGAAATATGTGTACTTCTTTACCTTTGGATTGGTTGCCCAAATCTTGGCATGGTGCTGTGCACACAGTAGGGACTCAAGAAATATTTTCTTTTGAGAAACTATTAAGATAATTTCCAAACATACTTATTCTTTTTGCTGAAATTTCCAGCATCCTTTTCCTTATGGTTTTACTTGGAATAGGGTCTTCCCATGTAGCACCGTGGTAAGGAATCTGCCTGCCAATGCAGGAGACACAGGAGATGTGGGTTTGATCCCTGGGTCTGGAATATCCCCTGGAAGAGGAAATGGCAACCCACTCCAGCATTCCTGCCTAGAAAATCCCATAGACAGAGGAACCTGGTGGGCAGGCTACAGTCCTTGGGTTCACAAGAGTCAAATATGACTGAGCACACACATTGGTTATGGGAAAAATGGAAAGAAAGCAACTTTATCCCACTTATTAATATCAATCTTGAACCTAATACTTTCAGCTCCACATGAAAATCATGTCTTCTTTATAGCATGTATTATCAAGAAAATAGGAAGTCCTGCCTCATGATATAGTCCTATTGTTCATCATTCTTGAACTTTTATCCATTGATGAACTCTACACTCAAAACTTTCCTTCTACTCTGTTTGCTCATACCCTTTCAAAATGAACATGCCACCCAATACCAGACCTTCAAAGTGCTGTCATTTCTCCAACCTCATGCCTCCTACACTTGGGGTCTCACCCTAACCAACATCATCCTCCATATCTACTTTTCTAATTTTAATGACTAACATCCACTAAGATCATGACTTTTTGCACTTTACTTTTCACTTTATCAACTTGTTCTTCAATTCCATTTATATATTTATACTATGATATTGCTTTTTTGCTCCTAGTATATCAGCTCTTCATGTTCCCTGTTGAATCCCATGCAACTCAGATCCCTGGTTACTGAACTTCTCTATCATAATCGACCTTTCCTTTCTCATACTTCTATCCTTCAACACACCAACTGGCCAAAATTCCAATCCCAAAGCAGTTTTACCATCTCTTCAGTCAAAATTTTTACATTGTTCACCCTCAATTTTATCTTTCTAAAGCTAAAAATTTCTCTGGTTCCTTTTTTAAAAAATAGGAAACAAAATAATTTAATTACATTTCTTCTGCATTCTGAAGTATTTGTAAAACTGGACAATTTTCATCCAGTATATTGGTTCCACCTTTTTGTTTTTAAACTCCCCAAAGTTAATCACTATTATTACTAGGTGAATGCTTATTTAATCTGACCATGTTTATCAACTTCCTAGTTCATCATTGTTTACTTAAGTTCATTGTTTCCTCCTTGCTTCCTCTATTTCTTTCTTGCTAGAGTATATCCTTTGATAATTATTTCAGTGACAGCTTATGAAAGAACTCTCAGACTTTGTCTGAAAGAAATTATTATTTTGATCTAGTCTTCATCGTTATTTTCCCTTCATCATGTTGAAGATACTATTTCATCATCTCTGGCATTTCTCTTGGGTTTGCTTGGGTTTGTTTAATCAACATTCTTTTGTAGGTAACATGTCTCATCTCCTAATTGTTTTTTTTTTTGGTCTCATGAAAAGTCTTCCCTTGGTCTCTGATATCCTGAAATATCATCAGTCTATGTCTAGGTGTTAGATCTATTTTTATTATTCTACATGAGACTTACTGCTCCTGTTCAACCTGAGAGATGACTTTCAATATAACATTTTCTCTTTGGATAGTGCCTCTCCTCTCTTCTATTCTTTCTTCTGGAACTCATATACATATTAAACTTTTCATTCTCTTGTCTCTCATGCATGCTAAAAAAAAACACCTTTATATTTTTATATCAGTTTTAGATTTATGACAAAGTGAGAGAAAGGTACGTAGATTTCTGATACACATGCCCCCACACATGCATAGCCTCCCCCGTTATTATTATTGACCATAATGATTTTTTGTTTTTGTTTTTTAAGTCAGGATGATTCTATGTTGACACATCAAAATCACTCAAATTCCATAGTTTACTTTAGAGTTCACTCTTGGTGGTGTACATTCTATGGGTTTGGACAGAAATGCAGTGATATATATCTATCATTATACTGTCAGGCAAAGTATTTTCAGTGCCCTAAAAAATCCTCTGTGCTCTGCCTATTCATTTCCCTCACTCCTCAGCAACCATTGATACTGTCATCATAGTTTTGCCTTCCACAGCATATTATATGGTTGGAATCATATACCATGTAGTCTTTCTAGATTGGCTTCTTTCACTAAGTAATATGCACTTAAGTTTCCTCCATGTCTTTTCATAGCTTGATATGAAGTTTCTTTTTAGTGCTGAATATTATTCCTTTGTTTAGATGGACCACTTTTTTTTTTAACCCATTTACCTACTGAAACACATCTTAATTGCTTCTAAGTTTTAGCAATTATGAATAAACCTGCTAAAAACTTCTGTGTGCAGGTTTTTGTATGGATACACATTTTCCACTCCATAGTGTAAATACTGAGAAGTACAAATGCTGGATCCTATGACAAGACTATGTTAAATTTTGTAAGAAACTGCCAAACTGAGAACTTAGTAGATACAAGCCTATTTAGATCATCTGTTTCTGTTTGTGTAAGTTTTGGCAGATGTAGCTAAGGCAATGGTACCCCACTGCAGTACTCTTGCCTGGAAAATCCCATGGGTGGAGGAGCCTGGTAGGCTGCAGTCCATGGGGTCGCTAAGAGTCAGACACGACTGAGCGACTTCACTTTCACTTTTCACTTTCATGCGTTTGAGAAGAAAATGTCAACCCACTCCAGTGTTCTTGCTTGGAGAATCCCAGGGACGGGGGAGCCTGGTGGGCTGCCCTCTATGGGGTCGCACAGAGTCGGACACGACTGAAGCAACTTAGCTTTCAAGGAACTGGTTCATTTTATGTAGGTTATCAAATATGTGGGCATAAAGTTGTTCATAGTATTATTTTATTATTCTTTTAATTTCCTTGGAACTTGTTGTGATGTAGCCTCTTTCATTTCTGATATGAGTGATTTATGTACTCTCTTTTGTTCTTAGTTAGCCTGAGTAGAGGCTTATCTATGTTACTGATCTTTTCAAGTAAGCTTCAGATTTTCTTGATTTTCCCTATTGTCTTCTTGTTTTTAATTTCACTGATTTTTTGCTCTAATCCTTGTTTCTTTTTTCTGCTTACTTTTTATTTAATTTGTTCTTTTTCTAGTTTCCTAAGATGGAAACTTAAATTACTGATTTTTAGATCTTTTTTATTTTCTAGTATATGTATTGCTTCCCCTGTGCACTGCTTTCACTGCATTCAAAATATTTTAATAATTTGTGTTCTTTTAAAAAACTTTTTCAATTAATTTATTTGTTTTAATTGGAGGCTAATAACTTTACAATATTGTGGTTGTTTTTGCCATACATTGACATGAATAAGCCACGGGTGTATATGTGTCCCCGATCCTGAAACCCCCTCCCACGTCCCTTTCTATCCCATCCCTCTGGGTTGTCCCAGTGAACCGACTTTGAGGGCCCTGTTTCAAGGATTGAACTTGGACTGGTGATCTATTTCACATATGGCAATATACATGTTTCAGTGCTGTTCTCTGAAGTCATCCCACCCTCACCTTCTCCCACAGTCCAAAAATGTATTAAAATACAGAGACATTACTTTGTCAACAAAAGTCCATCTAGTCAAGGCAATGGTTTTCCCAGTGGTCATGTTTTGATGTGAGAGTTGGACTATAAACAAGGCTGAGCACTGAAGAATTGATGCTTTTTTAAAAAATATATAAATTTATTTATTTTAATTGGAAGCTAATTACTTTACAATATTGTACTGGTTTTGCCATACATCAACATGAATCCAGCACGGGTGTACACGTGTGTTCCCCATCCTGAACCCCCCTCCCACCTGGAATTGATGCTTGTGAACTGTGGTGCTGGGGAAGACTCTTGAGAGTCCCTTGGACTCCAAGGAGATCCAACCAGTCCATCCTAAAGGAGATCAGTCCTGGATGTTCATTGGAAGGACTGATATTGAAGCTGAACTCCAATACTTTGGCCACCTGATGCGAAGAGCTGACTCACTTGAAAAGATGCTGATCCTGGGAAAGATTGAGGGCAGGAGAAGAAGGGGACGACAGAGAATGAGATGTTTGGATGGCATCAGTGACACGATGGACATGGGTTTGGGTGGACTCTGGGAGTTGGTGATGGACAGGGAGGCCTGTTGGCGTGCTGTGGTTCTGCTGCTACTGCTAAGTCACTTCAGTCGTGTCCGACTCTGTGCGACCCCATAGATGGCAGCCCATCAGGCTCCCCCATCCCTGGGATTCTCCAGGCAAGAACACTGGAATGGGTTGCCATTTTCTTCTCCAATGCATGAAAGTGAAAAGTGAAAGTGAAGTTGTTCAGTCGTGTCCGACTTAGTGACCCCATGGACTGCAGCCTACCAGGCTCCTCCATCCATGGGATTTTCCAGGCAAGAGTACTGGAGTGGGGTGCCATTGCCTTCTCTGGTGCTGCGGTTCATGGGGTCGCAGAGTCTGACATGACTGAGTGACTGAACTAAACTGAAATGAAAACTTGTTTCCTTTTATTGGCCACTTTGAATGATTGATAAGAAATTATGTTCATGGCCTTTACATGGCATCATGCTGCACAACGTAGAAGAGTTATAGTTAAAGCAAATCGATCTTACGTAATTTGTCCAAAGGTTATGGAGAAAGAAACTTGATAATTATTTTCTACTCAAATAATACGAATAAAAAGAATATTCCAACATATGCCTATGATGTTGATGTGTATTATATATTACAATAAAAGTGAAAGAAACTCATGTTTTCAGAATGAAACTTTGACTTGCCTATCTAGCTAGAGTGAGGAGAAGCGGGAAAACTGCCCATGTGGGACTGTAACAGTTAGGAGAAATTATGTTGTCTCCACTGAGCTTGTCAAGATCCATGCTGAGAGTCAGAAATATTATCTCCCCCATTATATCATTCAACAAAGTTTAAAACTTTGTACATATATGTCAATTATAAAAATAAGACAATAATGCTTCTACTCTAGTTTCTGGAGATTTCTGACATTCTGTCAGTCAGTTTGACATTAACGCAGCCAAATTCAGGTCTCAAGTTCAGCCTAATATCATGCAAAGTATAGGAAGGGAGTTTTTAGAATAAGTGAATGGATTGGAGGTGAGAGAGCTAGCATACCAAAGTGTCTTAATTATGTTCCATGCATTTATTTATTTGTACCTATAAAAATGCAAATATATGCTGATTGAGTCTGGAAATAAAAGTACCTTGCATTTGGAAAGTTAGCTTATACTGGATCAGTGAATTATTTACACAAATGAGTGAGGTGTCAAAATAAGCTACTAAAGATGCCAGATGGCCCTGATGCATCTTCTCCTAGTTAATGCTGTCAGTAATAGAAAAGATAATTTGAATAAAATAAATGATTCCCCTTAAAAAGAAAACTTATCCAAGTTGAAACATAAACATGGATTCAGTGTTATTATGCCCAAACAGACTTCCTGGCAAATAAAGAATAAATTTATTCATGTATATAACCACAGTGGTAAGAGAGACATATGTTCTTATTTAAATGCATTTGTGGGAATTTTTTAGTGAAAATATCTTATTCATTAACTCTGAATGTTAAACTATCTGAAGGAAAGTTGTTTGTTTAGTTTTAAAGAAGTTTTGTTATATATCAACTGAAGATCATGATACTTTCCTAATATATCAAATATGTCCATTCCTCCAGTTTGCATCCATATTATGAATGCATTAATAAAAGACAAAACAATAAAAATCTTTCCTGACACAGCAAATTATACTTGAAACAAGTGTGCCTACATGAGTGTACATGTGAGTGAAAAAGATGTTCCTCTAGCATGCTTAGAAATGATATTTTCACTAAACTTGTAGCTGAAAATTTTTTTCATATGGTGTGAATGTTTTTTTTTTTCTGTAGAAGGCAATATTCAGAGTATAGTGTAAAGACCTCTCAATTAGAACTGATGAGACATAGCTTCTAGGCTACACCATGCTAGAAGAGTTACATTTCCTTAGGTAACACTTTAAATGTCTTTCTTCTAAGAAAATATAAGATAATAACTTTGTCATATATAAATCATTGGTGTGTTCTTATAATTAAATGTATCTTTATGTTTTAACTGTATCTTTATGTAACAAATGATAAAGTTTTTTAATACTGACATTTTGTAACCTCTATTGAAATATATAACAAGAGAGTTGAATGTTCATTTACAGATAACAAAATATTGGGAAGATGCTAGTTTTCCAATCACTAACCTATACTCATTGAAAGTCATACCAATGCAATTTAAACTGCTTTTTGTTTTCAAGAAAACTGACACTTCAAAATTTGTTTCAAAGATTAAAGAGCCAGTAATAGTGAAATCATTTTAAAGCAGAAGATACATTCTATGATATTCTTAGGTAATTGGAACATAAAAGTGAGCTCAAAAATAGACCTATGTGTGTATAGAAACATTGACTTGATAAAGGTGGCTATATAATCAGTGTTGCATGGTGCTGTAAAAACTGGCTAACTATATAGAAAATAAAGCTGAAATTTTAGCTAATATATATCCTTGATATGTTAAAGAACTAAATGTAAGCAGTAAAACCATAATGCCAAGGAAGAAAATTCAGGCCAGCTTCATTGTGAATTAGAGTGGGGATAGAGTCCTTGATAGGATGCCAAAGGCACTCACTCTAAGGCAAGACAGATTGACTTGAATACATCTGTTGAACGTTTACCTAAATTACATCATCGTATTGAGCCAACTCATTGGAAAAACCCTGATGCTGGCCAAGAATGAGGGCAGAAGGAGAAGAGGGCAGCAGAGGATAAAACAGTTAGGTAGCATTACCGACTCAATGGACATGAGTTTGAGCAAACTTCCCAGGACAGGGAAACCTAATGTGCTGCAGTTCATGGCATCACAAAGAGTCAGTCGTAATTGAGTGATGGAACAGCAGTTGCTGCCTTGCTTCCCAGATGGTGCAGTGATAGAGCTCACCTGCCAATACAGGAGACTCAAGAGATGCAGGTTTGATCCTTGGGTCTAGAAGATCCCCTGGAGGAAGAAATGGCAACCCACTCCAGTATTCTTGCCTGCAAAATTCCGTGGGCAGAGGAGCCTGGCAAGCTATGTCCTTGGAATTGCAAAGAGCTGAACATGACTGAGCACACAACACATTGCTACCTTAGCATTTATTTATTATTTGGCCAAGCAGCCTTAGGAACCTTAAACTGATAGTAACCTCTCATACAGGCTCATGCCCTAGATAGGAGCTCACAGAGGTGCAAACAAATATAAGTTTCTGATAGGCCTCGTGGTCAAGTCTTCCTTGCTAACTTGCACTTTTTCTTTCTGTGCTTCTTAGATAAAACCCTCATGTGACTTACCCAAACTATGCCCTTCTGCTTTGAATTGATCAGTATCGCGTTAGCCTGAGAACATCAGATGACCACAGGCTCTAATAATGGCATGAGCCCCAGGTCCTGCCTCTGTCTATCTGCACTTTGCCTTGACTGCCCCCTGTGCATATTCCAGGCATATTGGGTTTTTCCTCCAGAGTCTGTGACAAATTCATGACATCAGATATTTTATTTAGTGAAAGACATTGCAGATGCATGTAATAGAACTGATGATAGTCTGAGAGAAGGTATTTAACATACTAAAATTAATAAGTGGTTAATATCGGAACTACATAAGAAACTCCAGAAATTAACAATAACATGATGAGAAAAAGATTTAAAATGACAAGGGAATAGGACTAGAATTTTGACAGATTTCCCAAATTATTTTTCAACTTTATTAGGAATTAAATAACATTAAGAAAAATGAAATTACCAAATTAAATTAAAACAACAGTAAGATACATTTATATGCAGTTCAGCATGGTGCAAAAAGTAAGAATAACAGCTAATATCAGGTTGTTAGGGATGAGAAGACATTGTCATTCATTGCTGGTTAAAGTGGATATGCATATCCATTTGGGGTTAAATGTAGATATCATTAATAACATTACTTCAGCTTACATTCTGTAACAATAATCCAAGCTATATAATAGTATAAAACCAAGTATAATACAGTGGTAAAAAATTATCTCTGAAATAAGAGATTTGGTTTTACTCTACCCATCTGCTTGAAAAAAGTGAAATTGTTAGTCACTCAATTGGGTCCTAGTCTTTGAGACCCCTGACTGTAGCTACCAGGTTCCTCTGTCCATAGCGTTTTCTAACCCATGTGCTTACTACCAAGTAACTTACTTAACTTTACTGTGCCTCAATTTATTCTTTTGAAAAATTACAACAGGAATAGCGTTTATCTCAAAAATTACGTTCAGTTCAGTTCAGTCGCTCAGTCATGTCCGACTCTTTGCGAGCCCATGAATTGCAGCACACCAGGCCTCCCTATCTATCACCAACTCCCGGAGTTCACCCAAACCCATGTCCATTGAGTCAGTGATGCCATCCAAACAGCTCATCCTCTGTTGTTCCCTTCTCCTCCTGCCCTCAATCTTTCCCAGCATCAGGGTCTTTTCAAATGAGTCAGCTCTTTGCATCAGGTGGCCAAAGTATTGGAGTTTCAGCTTCAACATCAGTTCTTCCAATGAACAGCCAGGACTGATCTCCTTTAGGATGGACTGGTTGGATCTCCTTGCAGTCCAAGGGACTCTCAAGAGTCTTCTCCAACACCACAGTTCAAAAGCATCAATTCTTCGGTGCTCAGCTTTCTTCACAGTCCAATTATCACATCCATAGATGACTACTGGAAAAACCATAGCCTTGACTAGATGGACCTTTGTTGACAAAGTAACGTCTCTGCTTTTCAATATGCTGTCTAGGTTGGTCATAACGTTCCTTCCAAGGAGTAAGCGTCTTTTAATTTCATGGCTGCAGTCACCATCTGCAGTGATTTTGGAGTCCAGAAAAAATAAAGTCAGCCACTGTTGCCACTGTTTCCCCATCTATTTCCCATGAAGTGATGGGACCAGATGACATGATTTTTGTTTTCTGAATGTTGAGCTTTAAGCCAACTTTTTTACTCTCCTCTTTCACTTTCATCAAGAAGCTCTTTAGTTCCTCTTCACTTTCTGTCATAAGGGTAGTGTCATCTGCATATCTGAGGTTATGGATATTTCTCCCAGAAATCTGACTCCAGCTTGTGCTTCCTCCAGCCCAACGTTTCTCATGATGTACTCTGCATATAAGTTAAATAAGCAGGGTGACAATATACAGCCTTGATGTACTCCTTTTCCTATTTGGAACCAGTCTGTTGTTCCATGTCCAATCCTAACTGTTTCTTACTGACCTGCATACAGGTTTCTCAAGAGGCAAGTCAAGTGGTCTGGTATTCCCATCTCTTTCAGAATTTTCAACAGTTTATTGTGATCCACACAGTCAAAGGTTTTAGCATAGTCAATAAAGCAGAAGTAGATGTTTTTCTTGAATTCTCTTGCTTTTTCGAGAGAACAGAATTTAGTTTATCGAGGTAATATATTTAGAAAATATAGAGAAAGTAGTACTTAAAAGCTGTATATTGTCAGCCTGCTTATTTAAATTATATGCAGAGTACATCATGAGAAACGCTGGGCTGGATGAAGCACAAGCTGGAATCAAGATTGCCAGGAGAAATATCCATAACCTCAGATATGCAGATGACACCACCCTTATGGCAGAAAGTGTAGAAGAACTAAAGAGCCTCTTGATGAATGTGAAAGAGGGGAGTGAAAAAGTTGGCTTAAAGCTCAACATTCAGAAAACTAAGATCATGGCATCTGGTCCCATCACTTCATGGCAAATAAACATGGAAACAGTGGAAATAGTGACAGACTTAATTTTTCTGGACTCCAAAATCACTGCAGATGGTGATTGCAGCCATGAAATTAAAGGATGCTTGCTCCTTGGAAGAAAAGTTATGACCAACCTAGACAGCATATTGAAAAGCAGAGACATTATTTTGTCAACAAAGGTCCGTCTAGTCAAAGCTATGATTTTTCCAGTAGTCATGTGTGGATGTGAGAGTTGGACTACAAAGAAAGCTGAGCGCTGAAGAATTGATGCTTTTTAACTGTGGTGTTGGAGAAGACTCTTGAGAGTGCTTTGGACTGCGAGGAGATCCAGCCAGTCCATCCTAAAGGAAATCAGTCGTGAATATTCATTGGAAGGACTGATCCTGAAGCTGAAACTCCAATACTTTGGCCACCTGATGCGAAAAGCTGACTCATTTGAAAAGACCCTGATGCTGGGAAAGATTGAAGGCAAGAAAAGGGAACGACAGAGGATGAGATGGTTGAATGGCATCACCAGCTGAATGGACATGAGTTTGAGTAAACTCCAGGAGTTGGCAATGAACAGGGAGGCCTGGCGTGCTGCAGTCCATGGGGTCGCAAAGAGTCAGACATGACTGAGTGACTGAACTGAACTGAATAGTAAATTATATCTATTAATACAAAAGGAAATATGAACTAGGAAATGTGTGAGCATGTCTATCAGGAGACTGTTGGAGTAGGAAGATGGAGGCATCCTAGGTATCTATCATTAGGGGGGTTAAAAATAATATGTGGTTGGAGCATAGCACAAAATAATAGACAGTTGATAAGATTGATGAATTTGTGCATCAAGAAGAGATCTTAAATATTTAGAGTAAATTTATTTGAATGTAAAAAAATACCAGACTTCTTGTTCAGGTCAAATACGAAAAAAACTTAGATACCTTCAAACATCCTCAAAATAAGAATAAAGCTGAACACACTGAAAATTGACAACTTTTTGTTAGATCTACTGGAGGATTGAGATCATATAGCAGATCTCTGCCCCTCAAACTGCATGATAAGACAGGAATCAGCTTCCTGTGAGCAGAAGCCCTCCTCTAGAGCCAGAACTGGTAGGACAACTTGACAAAATATTAAAAGAACTTATAAAATTCAAAATAAGAACATGAATAATCCAATTAAAAAATGGACAAAAGACCTGAATAGAAATCTCATCAAAGAAGTTATACCAAAGGCATATAAGTATATGTGTATATATATATATATATATACACGAATGCTTAATTTAACATCATATGTCAATAGAGAATTGAAAATTAAAACAATATTGTGATATCACTCCACACGTACTAGATTGGCCCAAATCTATGACATGGACAGCACCAAATGCTGGAGAGCATGTGGAGAAACAGAAACTCTTATCCATTGCTGTTGGGAATGGAAAATGATGCAGCTGCTCAGGAAGACAAACTGACAACTTAGAAAATTTACAACATACTTACCATTCGATCTAGTGATCATGATCCTTGGTATTTTTCCCCAAGGAGCTAAAATCTTATGTCTACACAAATATCTGCAAGTACGTGTTTATAGCAGCTTTTTTTCTTAATTGCCAAAACATAAAACAATCAAATGTCCTTCCATAGAAAGATTTATAAATACACTGTTATACATCCAGAAATGGACTATTGTTCAGCAACAAAAAGAAATGGACTACCAGGCCATTAAAACCCATGAAGGAATACTGAATACACATTACTAAGTGAAAGAAACCAGTGTGAGATGCTGTGAATAGTAAGATTCAAACAATGTGGCATTCTGGAAAAGGCAAATCTGTAATATTGTGAAAAGAGCAGTTGTAGCCAGGTGAGAGACAAGGGAGGAAAAATGAATAGGAGGAACTTGGGGATTTTATGGCAGTGAAATTATCCTTTGTGACATGGTGATAGTATGTATCAGACATTATGCATTTTTGAAAACCCATAGAACTCTTCAATGGAAGAGTGAATCTCAGGGTAAACAATGGACTTTGGTTTATGTGTCAATATTGGTTTATCGTTGCTACAAATGTACCACAAGATGCTAATAATAGAAACTAGGGGCAGGTGTGTGTGAACTCTACTTGCTAAGTGTTTCTGTAAAGGTAAAACTGCTCTAAAAATAACATCTATTAATTAAAAGTCACAATGAAGCAACACATATTACAAAAAGATAACCTTATATGGATATATATCAAATTTATTAGATTGGATAGGGAACAAAATAGGAGTCAGGCACAGAAATCAGAAAGAAAATAATAAGAGATGAGATTTAGTAACAAAAAATTGTATAATAGAAGCCGAGGGGAAATCCCTGGTGGTCCAGAGTCAAAGACTCCACACTCCCAAAGCAGGGGGCCCAGGTTCAATTCAGGGAACTAGAACACACATGTCACAACTAAGGCTGCATGCTGCAACTGAGAGCAGGTACAACCAAATAAATAAATACGTAAATAAATATTAAGAAAAACAAACAGGAACATGTTAATAATGTACTTCTATGCCTAAAAACCAACAAAGAAAAACACACTAAGCATTTACATTCATAGTTATAATATTGACAATGGACCATCAATCTTTAAAAGAAAGTTAAGTATAATTTGGATCGTGCAGGGTAATAAAGAGCAAGGCAGGAAGGTAGAGATTGGAGCAGAAGGAAGAAGTAGGAAAAGACCTCCCCTATCTCTAAGTAAGTGTTTTATCTTTAATAAATTTAATAAATTTGCTGATGTAGCCAAGCTGACACGAGCACCACTGACTTCAGTTCAGTTCAGTCACTCAGTCACGTTTGACTCTTTGAAAGCCCATGGACTGTGGCACGCCAGGCCTCCTTGTCCATCACCAATTCCCAGAGTTTACCCAAACTCATGTCCATTGAGTTGGTGATGCCATCCAACCATCACATCCTCTGTCGTCCCCTTCTTCTCCTACCTTCAATCTTTCCCAACATCAGGGTCTTTTCTAATGAGTCAGTTCTCCACATCAGGTGGCCAAAGCATTGGAGAAGTTTCAGCTTCAGGACTGACTGACTTCATGAATTGGCTACACCGCAGCTTAGGGATGACACAACATTGCCAGTGGTCATCATGCCTGCAATTTCCTTTATACCACTTCAGTGTTGATGATGCTTGTGTCAGTAACATTCATCTTTGAATTCTAGGATAGTCAGTTGCAATAATCAATAATGTATATTCCAGGACTTCTCAGCTGCAATGATATCAAGAATGCAGTTTCCAGGGAGATTATCAGATACTGTCTAGGGGAAGATCCTAGATAGTACGTTAAAAAGCAGAGACATTACTTTGCCAACAAAGGTCCATACAATCAAAGCTACGGTTTTCCAGTAGTCATGTATGGATATGAGAATTGGACCATAAAGAAGGCTGAGTGCCAAATAATTGATGCTTTTGAGCTGTGGTGTTGGAGAAGACTCTTTAGAGTCCCTTGAACTGCAAGGCAATCAAACCAGTCAATCCTAAAGGAAATCAATCTTGAATATTCATTGGAAGGACTGATTCTGAGGCTGAAGTTTCAATACTTTGGCCACCTGATGCAAAGGGCCGACTCATTGGAAAAGACTGTGATGCTGGGAAAGACTGAAGGCAAAATAAGGGGGTGGAAGAGGATGAGGTGGTTAGATAGTATCACAGACTCATGGACATGAGTTTGAGTAAGCTCTGGGAGACGGTGAAGGACAGGGAAGCCTGGCGTGCTGCAGCCCATAGGGTCATAAAGAGTTGGACACGACTGAGCAACTGAGCAAAAACAACAAGGGGAAGGTCATGCTTTAGAGGTGGCAGAGGCACACATTTTTGAAACTCTATGTTGATTAACAACTGACACTCTGAAAATGAGCACACAATAATAAAAGTGACCTCTTATCATGATGAATGTAGAAAATGAACTCCTGTTAATAAAATTTAAAGTATTCAATTGATGTGGATTAGTTGAAATAATTGAGACTCTCTCCATCTTTAATTAAGTAAGAACAAGTATGCAACCATTCTCATTGGTTTGGCCGCATCTCCCAGAGGTCCAAAGTGAAGGTATTGTTTCGGACAGCATTCTAGTGCTGGCTTTTCTTTCTGATAGCATGATGTGATGAATCCTGGCCCTGGATCAGTCTTTGAAATACATGTGTCTGCCTCAAATTTTGTAACCAGAGCACCTGAAAGCACAGAAAGCTGGAACTTGTCTGTGTTCAGGACAGGTTTAGGAACTGCCTTGTGCTTGCTTTGCTCATAAGTGTCTATTTGCTCTACAACTGCATACGTAGCAGAATTTGACCTAAGGCCTGGCTCATCACAACCTCACAAAGCAATTTCAGACCGTTTAAATGAACAACTGTGATAGAACACCGTACAACAGTAGGTTTAACATGAACCTGGTTTTCTTTGGATTTGGTTGAAAGAGAGTGAATGATGTGGTAAAAAGGAGTTTCAGACTTGTGGGGGACTGAAAGCAAATGTCAAAAAGTGATGACAGCATACTGGCCTTTCTTTCAGGAAGTATAATGCAAGGAGTAGGTATGCCCATTCTGAGTGTTCATCCTGTATTGTGTAGATAAAGAACTACCTGGGACATAGGGCCTCCTTTACAACCTTCCTCCCAGTGAGCAGGACTGCAGCCAAATTCAGCTTCCCATGGGATTAGTGATTCCTTCCAGCATGGAGGGGAAGTCAATTCCCTTATTCATGCCCTTAAAGACTCCAGGTGCTGAGCAACTTACATTCTCATACTACTCCACTTAATAGATAAGCATCCAAATCTACTTGGTGCCAAGCAATTTATTTCCAACCTGGCAAAGTACTCACCCTTTTGTGATAAAGATCAAGGCAGGCCCAAACACACCTCCATCTGATAGTGTGGAAGAATGAGTGATCTATGCTTTCTCTTTTCTCGTAAACTTCAGTCATGTAAAATTTTGCTTTCAAAATAAAAGCTATACCTCACCCACAGAAAATGTCATGAAATGGGTTCAGCAACTTGGTGCTCAATAGATGGTGATGGGGAATGTTGCAGAGACTGAGTGTGAGAGTGTTAAGTAAGTAGCATAAGAAGAAAATTTGAGTCAAGGGGGTTTATAATGGAGAGTAGTTTTTGAGTTGTTCTACAGATTGAACTACTTTTGAAAATATTTGAATGTCAATGAGAGAGAATGGAGAGAGTGGAAGATGTTGAAGAGCATAAGAGATAGAGAATAATCAATAGAGGAAAATCTCTAAGGAAGGGAGGGAGCACTATGCAGGGCATAGATGAGAATGTCTCAGTTGTCAAGTGGACCTCTCACCTGCATTGAGAGGAGAGGCTAACTACTGACGCTGGTGATTTGTAAGACTTCTTTACCTTCAAGTCTCACACATACTTAAGTATTTCTATTGTTCTCTCTAACTGAGCTAGATTAAGCTGTGTGATTCTCACAAGCCTAATTATTATGGTTAAGAAACATGCCCCTCATTGTTTAACCTAGACCTGACTTCCATATCTATCCCTAAACTTATCTAATGACTTAACCCAAAGGTTATATAAACTAAGAGATATTTGAAAATGAGAAATAAGAAAGGACTGTAATTTATTATTTTGAATTGGAAATAATATTCCTGGCTACCGCGGCCCAGGAAAAGAATATTCATTCTTCTAAGTCTAAAAATTCTGTAGAACTCTTACCACAAAAGAATATATGACATTAACAAAGTATTTTTCAAAATGTTTCTAAAGAATGCCATCAAATTTATAATTTTAACTTATAAACCTGTGTTATGCAGATTTTTAGATAACACAATAGAAAATTCAGAAAAGTATAACCTTTGATCAATTACAGTCAAAAGTGTTAATTACAGTGACCATATCAAACTTGATGTCAAGCAGTGACCAATCCACTGTGGGTAGACTGTCAAAATGTGAACAGCCATTGTTGGTGACACAGAACTGAGAAGATAAGAGAGAAAAAGAGCACTAACGAACAAGAAACCACTTTAGCAGACTCTGTCTAAAGGTTCGAAAATATCCCAAGAATAGAAATTTATAGTTCCCATGAGATCCATCTTTTATTTATGCTAAACACTTATCATAGCATGTATTTATATATCCTTCTATTCTCATCAATATTAGTTCAACAATGTAGGCTTACAAACTTTAACTCCTAGAGTGACTGAAAAAAAAGTTACATGCCGTATATTTTAATGGTCAATTATAGTTTTAATTTAAATTCTTACACAAGAAATTAACCCCAAACTTTAATATTGGAAGGGGTTTTCCCCTACTGGGGAATTGAAAATCTTTTCTTGTTTTTTCAGATAATGTTGGTTCCTTCTTCACCCTGACTTCTGCAAAATGCTCAGAATAAAATTTAACCTATTTGATTTTGTCTACCAATATATTTTTGTCTTATCCAGATTTTTTTTTTTCTGTTTTTAAAGGTGGTTATTATCTCATTCTACTTTTTAAAGTAAACAATGGCTAAATAGCCTTCTACTAAAGTTGACTAGTATTTTATGTGTATTTTATTTATTATTATTCACTTAAAAAATAAATTCCTTTTTCTCTGAAACCACCCAATTAATCTTTCCGTCTTAGTTTATGGGAATTCCATTCTACTAGTTAATTAAGTAAATAAACTTGAGGTTAGACTTGATTTATTCTTATATATTCTACAAAGTCCAAAAAAATCCTGTCAATCCTGCTTTCAAGGTATATCCAGTATCAAAATATATCCATAACAAAAATATATCCATCTTTACTACTCATAATAAATGCACCATCCTGCCTGCATGAACCACTACAAAAGTTTTCTAACTAGTCTCTCTGTTTCAAACTTTTACCACTACAGTTTATTAAAAACAGAGTCTATTCTCAACTCAACACTGAATATTCATTGGAAGGACTGCTGCTGAACCTGAAGCTCCAATACTTTGGCCACCTGATGCAAAGAACTGACTCACTGGAAAAGATAACTGATGCTGGGAAAGATTGAGGCAGGAGGAGAAGAGCGGTAGAGGACAAGATGGTTAGATAGCATCACCAGACTCAATGGACATGAATTTGAGCAAGCTCTGGGAAAGCAGAGAAAAGAAGAGCCTGGCAGACTATAGGCCATGGGATCACAAAGAGTCAGACATGACTCAGTGACTGAAGAGCAGCAACTATTCTCAACATAAAAATTACAGTTCAGTTCAGTTCAGTCACTCAGTCATGTCCGACTGTTTGCGACCCCGTGAACTGCAGCACGCCAGGCCTCCCTGCCCATCACCAACTCCTGGAGTCCACCCAAACCTGTGTCCATCAAGTCAGTGATGCCATCCAACTATCTCATCCTCTGTCGTCCCCTTCTCCTCCTGCCTTCAATCTTTCACAGTATCAAGGTCTTTTCAAATGAGTCAGCTCTTTGCATCAGGTGGCCAAAGTACTGGAGTTTCAGCTT
>NW_011494956.1:5557177-5568612 GCF_000754665.1 Bison bison bison
CTTCAACATCAGTCCTTCCAATGAACACCCAGGACTGATCTTCTTTAGGATGGACTGGTTGGATCTCCTTGCAGTCCAAGGGACTCTCAAGAGTCTTCTCCAACATCACAGTTCAAATCAATTCTTCAGTGCTCTGCCTTCTTTATATTCCAACTCTCACATCCATACATGACCACTGGAAAAACCATAGGCTTGACTAGACGGACCTTTGTTGGCAAACCCTGTCCATGTTTCTTCTCTGCTCAAAACCCTTCAATGGCTTCCAACCTCAGCCAAAGGGAATGTCATTATGCTTACAACCAGATTACAAGGACCTCTTTTAGTTCTCTGACTTTTACCTCTCACTCTTACAATTCCCTTTTTTTCCTCTAAACTTACTGGATTCCTTCTTGCTTCTTGTACAAGGTGTATATGTTACATCTCAACATTTATATATTTCCTGGTCATTTTGAGTGGGCATACAGTTGTCCAAAGTGATTGTACAATTTCACTCTCCCATCAGCATGTAAGGATGTCAATACCTCCATATCCTTAACTAGCATTTAGTATGCCAATCTTTTGAAGTTTTGCCATTCTAAGAGTGTGTAGTGGTATATTACTGTGGTTTCATTAGAATTGCCCTAATGATTGATGATGTTGATCATCTTTTTTCTCTTGCTTCACTATAGTGAAGTGTCTGTTAAAATATTTTGTCCACTTTTAAATGATTGCTTCACGGTATTTTAAAAGTTTGTATGCTAGGGATACACTCCCCATGCCAGGTACATGATTGCCAAAACTTCCATGTCATCTGTGAAAAAGAGATGTCTTCATTTGTTCCAACTTGGATGCTTTTTACTATTTTTTTTCTTGCCTGATTGTACATGATGAGAATTTTTATAAGAAATAGATAGTACATTTTATCACATGATTTTTTCTGAGTCAGTTAACATACAAACAGCCCTTCATTGCTTGATGTAAAACTGTCTTGAAACATGCTCTTCCCCTCCTTGCTTTATTTAATATTTGTTTGTTCAGCAGGAGAGGAAATCTGGTTCTTGTTACTCTGTCTTGCCCAGAAGCATAAGTTTCATCTAGTCTTTGTAATAACTTTTAAAAATTCCACATTATTTTTCTGTATGAAACTCTTCGATAATGTTCCATTATTCCCAGGATAAACTCCAAACACTTCACCATGGCTTACAAGGTAAATAGTACCTACCGCCTTCTTCAAACTTATCTCCAGCTACTTTCTAGACCGTTACATCTGGCCATTTTGCTTTCTATCTCTGGGAAACATCAAAAACTTTAAAGTATTAATTTTTTCATTTGTTTCCTCTGTCTGAAGAGTCCATATCTAAATTCTGCACATGGCCCAGTAACTTTCACCCTTCACTCAAATGCCATTTCCTTTTATGTGGCACCTAGTATCACATTACTCATATTACTCTTTTTTTTTTTTTTTTGGACCAAGAGCATTTATCAATATTTGAAACCAATGTTTAAGACTTGATTTCTTGATTTACTTTTTGGCAATTTTCCTCTCCCATCACTTCATGGCAAATAGAAGGGGAAAAGTAGAAGCAGTCATAGGTTTCATTTTCTTGGATTCCAAAGTCACTTCAGATGGTGACTGCAGACATGAAATTAAAAGACACATGCTCCTTGGAAGGAAAGCTAGGACAAACCTAGACACCGTATTAAAAAGAAGTGCCATCATTTTGTGGACAAAGGTCTGTATAATCAAAGCTATGATTTCCGAAGTGGTCATCTACAATGTGAGAGTTGGAGAATAAAGAAGAATGAACACAAAAGAATTGATGCTTTTGAATTGTGGAGCTGGAGAAGACTCTTGAGAGTCCCTTGAACTGCAAGTGGTTCAAACCAGTCAATCTTAAAGGAAATCAACCCTGAATTTTCATTGGAAAGACTGATGCTGTAGTTGAAGCTCCAATACTTTGGCCACCTGATAAGAAGTGCTGACTCATTGGAAAAAAACCCTGCTGCTAGAAAAGATTGATGGCAGGAGAAGAAGAGGGCAGTAGAGAATGAGATGATTAGACAGCATCACTGACTCGATGGACATGAATTTGAGCAATCCTGGGAGACAGTGGAGGACAGATGAGCCTGGTAGACTGCAGTCCATGGGGCTTCAAAGAGTCAGACATGACTTAGTGATGAATAACAAAAACAATTTTCTTCTCTCTTTCCTATGAAATTTAAACTTTATGAAGACAGGGGTCTTTTTCTATGTCCATCTGTAAACTTACCAGAAAGAAGTATGCAGAGTACCCACAAGAAGATAAACAAATATTTATTTAATAAATGATATGGAACTAAATCTTTTTAGGTTCCTGAAGCTGATTATTTCCACATTCCATCATCACTCTAATGAGAACCTTTTACTTCTTCTATTACTTTATGGATTAATTGTAAATTGTCTGTGCATCTAAAAGAATGAAGATTATAGGCATTTTTTCCTTTATCAGTTTTTAATATGAATTTCATATTATGTTCTACTTATTGTCTTATATACTATACAACAACAGAAAAACACAAGCATTGGTGCCATATAGCTTCCTCACTCCCAGATGTGTTTTCTTTCCACAAGTTAGTTAACATTTCAACACTTCAGTTTCCCAATTTATTACAGAAAGGCAGTAATACCTCACCTACCAGAGTTGTAAAAATGAATTGAGGTTATATACACGAGACCTAGCACATAATAAAGGCATGGAATTTGTTCCTAAATTCTTTTACTTTAACCTAATTTCTAGATTTTATTTGCTTTTAAATTAGGGTTGGTGTGATTATTCAGACAGGTTTAGTTTAGTCTGAATGATAAGGCAAGTGAGAATAAGAATCTAGGGTGTAGAAAAGAGTTATGGAGAGAGGGAAAGCTACAATAGGCAAAATTGTCACTATTAATTTAATAACTTGGCAGGAAAGATGAGGGTAGGAAGTTGTGTTTGTGTTCATAAAGTGTTTATGATAATTATAACACAAAGAGTATTGGAACTTGGAAAAAAGCATTTGATTCATGAATTCTAGTATTCAATGCTCCCAACAAGGAAATATTCATTCAACGTTGCCTAACTTATACAAAAGAACTATGAATTTACTGTACAATTAAGTGCAAGTAGATATCTATATCTATTTCTTCTAGAATTGGACAAAAGAATTGCATTCTAGGATATAAACCCAGCAGGTCACCCCTCTCAATTATTAGCATTGTAATACACCACACCTAGTTTTTTAAAGGTGATTCTGGTTGAGGACTATTGACTTTTACTACAAGAACAGCTGTAACAGCAAGTTAGTGTGATATTTTCCATGACATCCCAGGTCTTTGAACATCTCTTAGACATTTAATTACATATTACCAATGAACAATGCTTGTCTGGACAAATCCAAAAAAAAAAAAAAAGACTGTATAAAAGATAGAATCATCTCTAGTGAAACTTAGACAATGTATTTGCTTAACATTTCATCATTCCAGAAGCAAATATTGTACAGGAGATCAACTTATTTTTAATTTAAACTTTTAATCTAATTTATCTAGGTTTTAGATGAAAAGCCATAATATTTGATATGATGCTTCACATATAAAAAATGGACTGAATGAACCAAAATAAAAACTTACAATAATGTCCATAGAATGCTTCACTTAACACAGAGGACTTATGTCTAAATGGTAATTAATGTACTGATTTATTTAGTTACATTTTTCAATTTTTTGTAGATAGTTGATGCCTTATCTTTATGTATTATTTTTCCTTTAAATGTTTGTATTTCGTTTTAACTAGTATCTCTCAAGCAAATAGTGCTTTTTAGACCCACAAAAACAATTTGTGTTTTAAAGGAAAGCTATAGATAATATATTTTAAACAAAAATATGAATAATTAAATGATTAACATCTTATTTATTATATGTTTGCATTTATTTATAGACTTTTAAAGTTATTTTATTTATTGAACCTTCTTGTTTTGTATTGGAGATAGCCAATTAACAAACAATATTGTGATAGTTTCAGGTGAACAGCAAAGGAACTCAGCCATAAATGTACATGTATCCATTTCCCCCCCGAACTCCCCTCCCATCCAGTTTGCCACATAACACTGAGCAGAGTTCCATATGCTAGACAGTAGATCCCTGTTGGCTATCCATTTTAAGTACAGTTGTGTGTACATGTCCATCCCAAATTCCTTGAATGTCCCTGCCCCTCATTCTTTCCCCTGACAATTTTTAAAATGAAGGTATTAATATATAGAAAGTAAAACTATTCTATATCACTCACTCACTAGGAATTGATCTTAAAAATAAAGATTACCTTAAAACATATATATACACACACACACACACACATACACACATATATAACTTTGAAATTAAATTGCACTTTTACTGTTTCTTTATTTTATTTGCTATTTTCTATGCGAAAAAAGCTTTCCTAGTTGAAGCAGATGAAACACTTGAAGTACTCAAGAGAGAGGGTGTTTAGCATATTGCTAGGAGACCACATTCATATCCTCCATAATAACAGCAGTAATTATGTGCTTCCTGGTGCAGGGCATTAGAAACACTGCCAGTTATGTCTCAGCATGCCACGGAATTAACTCACAATCTTGATCATCTATTTCGAGCAACTCATCTGCCAAGTTGACCTATACTGTAATCAAACTAAATTGTATACTTTTGCTACATTTGCATTTTATTCCAATTTTCAGACACACACTTCTCATTCATCCTCTGAAATAGCCTTGCTGTAAGTAAGACTTGGTAAATGAATTTTCTTCCCTCAATATCCAGTTCAATAAAAATCATAAAATGTCTGAAAGTTAAAAGTCCCGATACGGTAATATATTTCGCTGTTTTAGATTTCAGTGAATATCTAATCTTCATAATTGAAACTTCCTAGAATAAAGACAGAGTTATCCAGATTATTCCCTTAGCATTTACATTGTTAAAGAAACTCATACATTTTTACCTATCGAGGTCAAGTTCTCAAATTCTTAACAATGCATTTCAATGTTAGAAACTAGTCAATTTAGAATTGTGAGATACTAAATGTCCTTTCGGCTCATGGGTAAGGCTGTTGTCTTGGAAGCATAGTATTTCCATTTTATTTCATGAAAATATTCAAATACTCTTTAGTTTATTGCTTTTATTTGTAAAAATGAATGCAATACTTCTCAAGTTTGTTAAAGGTGATAGTTTTATAAATGTATGCAAAACACTTAGAATAGTATCTAACAACATATACATAGTCAATAAATGGCAATTGCTACAATTCCAGTTTGTTTTTTTTTTTCCCCGTTATGAAACACAATATGTATTCTATCTCTCCAACTCTTATCAGCCAGTAGATTTAAAATAAAACCCTGCTTTGGGACATTTATGTATGCAAATGTGTAAGTTTGAAAATTTTATGTATATGTGGAATTTTATAATAAAAATTTAATGCTTATTCACAGCAATATATTTCTTATACCTGACATAGTGTTGCAGTCTGAGCATATTCTTTAAAATTTGCAAGGAGTTTTTAACACAGTTCTGGCTTTCATGCTTGAAATAAGTCTTCTTACTGTAGGAGACTATAATCACCCTAAACAGTATCCTAGGCTCTTTTACTAGGGAGGCTAATATAGTAACAGGAATGTTTCCTTAGAATAATCCCAAGGATCAAGTCTTTTGAGGTGAAATGCCTTAAATAAATAATATGACTATTCCATGGATGAAGTGAAGTGGTAGTTGCTCAGCCATGTCTGACTCTTTAGTACCCAGAGTAGCCCACCAGGCTCCTCTGTCCATGGAATTCTCCAGGCAAGAACACTAGAAAGGATCGCCATTTCCTTCTCTAGGGTGTCTTTCCAATGTAGGTATCTGACCTGGGTCTCTGTCATAGCAGCCAGATTCTCTACCAGCTGAGCCACCAGTGGATAGAGGTTTAATATTGTAACTTAAACATGTGATCGAAGAGGCAGTTTGTTGTCTACTTTAACATCCATTTTCTTTTCTGGCATTAAAGTATCTGATTTTCAGCTTGAACTGCAAATCCCAAACTTCTTTGCAGTTAGTGTGGCCTTATACCAAGTCTGGCCAGTGACATTGACATGTACTTGAACATGCAATGCATCAACTTCTAGAAAATCTCAGAAAAGGTCTTTTCTCACTTCTTCCTTTTCCTCAGATCTGCTGCCTGGAATGAAGAACTGACGAATGAAGGTTTATCTACAATCTTGGATTTTAAACCATCATGTTTTGGAGAACAGAGAAAAAAGAAGCAAAAGGACAAAAAACACTGCTAAATTTATGAGGCTTGTGGAACCACCATAAACTCAACATCTGCTTGTACTTTGGCTTCTTTATGTCAATCATAAGTAAGTTTTATATTTGCTTAAGTACTCTTGTATTTCCTATAGCATGGAGGCAAACTTGAAACACCTTCTATTATGAGATATCCTTATTTTTCTATCATTTGTTTTCACTACTGAACTTCAGTAACTTTTAAATTTCAATTGCATAATGTTCAGTTTACTATTGGATGGACAAGTATTAAAACTTGTTTCAGTTAATGCGTTTCATAAGAGGATATAGCTTACTTTTTTATAATTTGTAAATATGCAATGTTTTAACTCAGTGTTGTAAAACTTAATGACATCACTTTTCTATCATAATCTGACTATTGATACATTATTACCGATAATTAGTAGTAGAAAATTAAGTGCATACTTTATTCTGTATAAAACAATGTTATTGCTTATCTTATTAAAATATACTTGTTGATAGTCTTCACAAATATCTTAATCATTATTACTTAGTTGCATTTATTTGATAGCAGAAACATAGGACCATAGATTATTTGGCATGGTTTCAAACTGTAGAAATAGGTGAAATAATATCATATATTCTTTAGATATTTCATACTCAGTTATTTTTACTCAATTATTTCATAGTATAGTTATGGATGGAATTAATGGAAGATTAAAAATGTGAAAGGGATTTCCTGGTGATTCAGTGGTAAAGAATCCACTTGCCAATGCAGGAGATATGGGTTTGATACCTGGTTTGGGAACATCCCACATGCCATAGAGCAACTAAGCCTGTGTGGCATAACTATTGAGCCTGTACTTTAAAGGCTGAGAACCTTAAATACTGAGCTCACACACTGCAACTGCTCAAACTTGCCAGTCCTAGAGCCCATGCTCTGTAACAAGAGTAGCCACCACAATGAGAAGTCCACTTCTTGCAAGGAAGAGTAGCCATCGATTGCCACAACTAGAGAAGGGCCCGAGCAACAGTGAAGACCCAGCACAGCCAAAAACAAATAAATAAGATTTAAAAAAAAAAAAAACAACTGAAAACAAACACTAAAGTCATAGCAATATAAATAATTCAAAATCAAACAGAAAGACAAAATGACTGAACACTAAACATTAGTGTGTTCTGAAGAGTTATCTGAATGGTCTAGTGGTTTTGCCTACTTTCTTCAATTTAAGTCTGACTTTGGCAATAAGGAGTTCATGGTCTGAGCCACAATCAGCTCCTGGTCTTGTTTTTGCTGACTGTATAGAGCTTCTCCATCTTTGGCTGCAAAGAATATAATCAATCTGATTTTGGTGTTGACCATCTGGTGATGTCCATGTGTAGAGTCTTCTCTTGTTTTGTTGGAAGAGGGTGTTTGTTATGACCAGTGCATTTTCTTGACAAAACTCTATTAGTTTTTGCCCTGCTTCATTCCGTATTCCAAGGCCAAATTTGCCTGTTACTCCAGGTGTTTCTTGACTTCCTACTTTCGCATTCCAGTGCCCTATAATGAAAAGGATATCTTTTTGGGGTGTTAGTTCTAAAAGGTCTTGTAGGTCTTCATAGAATCATTCAACTTCAGCTTCTTCAGCGTTACTGGTTGGTGCATAGACTTGGATTACTGTGATACTGAGTGGTTTGCCTTGGAAATGAACAGAGATCATTCTGTTACTTTTGAGATTGCATCCAAGTACTGCATTTCAGACTCTTTTGTTGACCATAATGGCTACTCCATTTCTTCTGAGGGATTCCTGCCCGCAGTAGTAGATATAATGGTCATCTGAGTTAAATTCAACCATTCCAGTCCATTTCAGTTCGCAGATTCCTAGAATGTCGACCCTTGGACTGCAAGGCAATCCAACCAGTCCATTCTGAAGGAGATCAGCCCTGGGATTTCTTTGGAAGGAATGATGCTAAAGCTGAAACTCCAGTACTTTGGCCACCTCACACGAAGAGTAGACTCATTGGAAAAGACTCAGATGCTGGGAGGGATTGGGGGCAAGAGGAGAAGGGGACGACAGAGGATGAGATGGCTGGATGGCATCACTGACTCGATGGACATGAGTCTGAGTGAACTCTGGGAGTTGGTGATGGACAGGGAGGCCTGGCGTGCTGCGATTCATGGGGTCGCAGAGTCGGACACAACTGAGCGACTGATCTGATCTGATCTGATCTGAAGAAAGTTAAACTAGAATTCCCCAAAAGGGAAGGGAGAAATCAGGAGGAAAAAATTAAAGAAACAATAAAAAAAATGAAAAGCTTTAAATTATATTTATGAAGCTCAAGAAATATGACAAAAACTACAAGAAACATCAGAATCAAACTTAGAGTCAATGATAAAGAAAATATCTCAAAAGAAGCCAGAGGGGAAAAGAATATTACATCTAGAAAAAAATAAGTATGGTCTTCATGGGAAAGAGTGCAATCAAAAATAAATTGGAGTGACATCTGGAAAGTTTTGGAAAAATAATCAAAGAAACAAATTCAGTTAACAAATTATGAAAAATGTGAAAATCCTATATCTCTCAAAAAATTGAAATTGTAATTAAAATTCTTAGGAAAAAAACCTTCCAGAATCAGATGACCTTAATAATAGGATTTTGATAGGCTGTTTCTAAAGTTCATACATAAATAAAATTCAGCTAGAATACCAAGAAAACTCAGGAACAAAAAGAAAAGTTGGAGGGCAACCACTTGTTTTTAAGACTTGACTATCAAGATGAGACAGACAAACATGCAAATGCAACAGAATAGAGGGCCCAGAAACAGACTTATACAAAAGTCTATTTTCACATTTTTTTTTCCCACAAAGATGCAAAGAAAAGTCAGTACAGGGAGAATAGAGTTTTCAACAAATGGTATAGAACATGGATATCCATAAATGAAAACAATGACGAATATAGAAAATTCAGCTCATAGTATACTATAGTGCTAATTGCAACATGTAAATATCTAAAACTTCTACAATTAAATATAGGATAAAGTCTTTGCAATCTTGTGTTATGTCAGGATTCATTACATAAAACAAAAGCATGATCCAAAAAATAATTAAAAAAAAACTATATAAAAATTAAAAATTTCTGCTCATTGAACCCAACACTATTAAGTGAAAGAAAAGACAAGTTCCAGATGGGGAAAAATATTTGCAGACCACATATTAGGTGAAAACTTATATCTGGAATATGTAGAGAGAGAGTTCTCATAAAAACAAACATGTTAAAAAATGGGCAAATGATTTGAGCAACACTTTATCACAAAACCTAAGTGGATAACAAATGAGCACATGAAAAGATGAACAATATTATTAGAGAAATAGGAATTAAACCATAATGAAATACCACTACACAATTATCAGTATGGCTAGAATTCGAAAGACTGACTTTACCAAATACTAGTGGGATTTGGAGTGACCAGAACTTTACACCCTGCTAGTGGAAATGAAAAATGGTACATTCACTTTGTATGACAGTTTGCCAGTTTCCTCAAAAGGAAGTATCATGATTCACATATGATCATGATTCCAGTTTTTAGTATTTACCCAGAGAAATGAAAGCATGTGTCTACTGAAGTGACTATACAATAATGTTCATAGCAACTAAACTTTTTAAATAAATTTTTACAAATTTATAGTAACTACAAACTAAAAACACAAAAGCCCATCATTTTATGAACAGATAAACAAACTGTAGTATATTGATGAAGTGGGATGCTACTTAATAATACTAAGAAATGGACTGTTGATATGAGAAACTGTTGATGATCCTTCTAACTTAGGACTATTACCTTCTCATGAAAAGCAAGAATTAATTATGTGATATTTTTTCTAATTCTCTTTATATTTTATAGGTAAAAAAAAAAATAAAGGCTATAAACTCAGTGATTCTGCTAGTTTTTCAGACGTTTAATAATTTGATCAGTGTTTTCACTAGTCTTAAAAAAGGAAAATTTGAAAAAGCAGGACACAGAATGTGTAAAACCCAATGTTTTTTAAATTGTGTTTTTTATATACTGTATATATATAAAGCTATTATGTGGAAAGATCTTTCAGATCATTTTCAGACCTGCATTATGTCTTTTCAGGTATCAATTCTATATTCTGCATAAGTATTATAGGCTAAGAGAAAGTCAACTGCTACCTAGGTAGTTTATCCAATGTATCTAATGGCAATACTACAAAAACGGAATTATTTTTTCCCTAAATTACAAGTTAAAAAACTCAGAGCGCTTCCCAACACCATACACAAAGATAAACTCAAAATTGATTAAAAACCTAAATATAAGACCAGAAACTATAAAACTTTTAGAGGAAAACAGGCAGAACACTCAATGACATAAATCAAAGCAAGATCCTCTATGACCCATCTCCTAGAGTAACAGAAATAAAAACAAAAGTAAACAAGTGAGACCTGATTAAACTTTAAAGTTTTTGCACAGCAAATGAAACTATAAGCAAGGTGAAAAGACAACCCTCAGAATGGGAGAAAATAATAGCAAATGAAACAACTGATGAAGGATCAATTTCCAAAATACACAAGCAGCTCATACAACTCAATGCCAAAAAAACAAACCACCCAATCAAAAAATGAGGGAAAGACCTAAACAGACATTTCTCCAAAGAAGACATACAGATGGCTAACAAACACAAGAAAAGTTGCTCAACATTGCTCGTTATTAGAGAAATGCAAGTAAAAACTACAATAAGATATCACCTCACAGCAGTTAGAATGGCCATCACCAAAAAGTCTACCAACAATAAATGCTGGAAAGAGTGTGGAGAAAAGGGAACTCTCTTGCCCTGTTGGTGGGAATGTAAATTGATACAGCCACTGTGGAAGACGGTATGGAGATTCTTTAAAAGACTAGGAATAAAACCACCATATGATCCAGCAATCCCAATCCTAGGCATTTACCCCGAGGAAACCAAAATTGAAAAAGACACATGTCTTTTCACCTTGCTCATAGTTTCCTTTGATGTGCAGAAGCTTTTAAGGTTAATTAGGTCCCATTTGTTTATTTTTGCTTTTATTTCCAATATTCTGGGAGGTGGGTCATAGAGGATCCTGCTATGATGTATGTCAGAGAGTGTTTTGCCTATGTTCTCCTCTAGGAGTTTTATAGTTTCTGATCTTACGTTTAGATCTTTAATCCA
>NW_011494956.1:5568712-5573959 GCF_000754665.1 Bison bison bison
CATTGATCTATATTTCTGTCTTTGTGCCAGTACCATACTATCTTGATAACTGTGGCTTTGTAGTAGAGCCTGAAGTCAGGTAGGTTGATTCCTCCAGTTCCATTCTTCTTTCTCAGGATCGCTTTGGCTATTCGAGGTTTTTTGTATTTCCATACAAATTGTGAAATTATTTGTTCTAGCTCTGTGAAGAATACTGTTGGTAGCTTGATAGGGATTGCATTGAATCTATAAATTGCTTTGGGTAGTATACTCATTTTCACTATATTGATTCTTCCAATCCATGAACATGGTATATTTCTCCATCTATTAGTGTCCTCTTTGATTTCTTTCACCAGTGTTTTATAGTTTTCTATATATAGGCCTTTAGTTTCTTTAGGTAGATACATTCCTAAGTATTTTATTCTTTCCGTTGCAATGGTGAATGGAATTGTTTCCTTAATTTCTCTTTCTGTTTTCTCATTATTAGTGTATAGGAATGCAAGGGATTTCTGTGTGTTGATTTTATATCCTGCAACTTTACTATAGTCATTGATTAGTTCTAGTAATTTTCTGGTGGAGTCTTTAGGGTTTTCTATGTAGAGGATCATGTCATCTGCAAATAGTGAGAGTTTTACTTCTTCTTTTCCAATTTGCAACTGACAAACAACTAATCTCAAAAATATACAAGCAACTCCTTCAGCTCAACTCCAGAAAAATAAATGACCCAATCAAAAAATGGACCAAAGAACTAAATAGACATTTCTCCAAAGAAGACATACAGATGGCTAACAAACACATGAAAAGATGCTCAACATCACTCATTATCAGAGAAATGCAAATCAAGACCACTATGAGGTACCATTTCACACCAGTCAGAATGGCTGCGATCCAAAAGTCTACAAATAATAAATGCTGGACAGGGTGTGGAGAAAAGGGAACCCTCTTACACTGTTGGTGGGAATGCAAACTAGTACAGCCACTATGGAGAACAGTGTGGAGATTCCTTAAAAAACTGGAAATAGAACTGCCTTATGATCCAGCAATCCCACTGCTGGGCATACACACTGAGGAAACCAGAAGGGAAAGAGACACGTGTACCCCAATGTTCATCACAGCACTGTTTATAATAGCTAGGACATGGAAGCAACCTAGATGTCCATCAGCAGATGAATGGATAAGAAAGCAGTGGTACATATACACAATGGAGTATTACTCAGCCATTAAAAAGAATACATGTGAATCAGTTCTAACGAGGTGGATGAAACTGGAGCCTATTTTACAGAGTGAAGTAAGCCAGAAGGAAAAACACCAATATAGTATACTAACGCATATAAATGGAATTTAGAAAGATGGTAACAATAACCCTGTGTACGAGACAGCAAAAGAGACACTAATGTATAGAACAGTCTTATGGACTCTGTGGGAGAGGGAGAGGGTGGGAAGATTTGGGAGAATGGCATTGAAACATGTAAAATATCATGTATGAAACGCGATGCCAGTCCAGGTTTGATGCATGATACTGGATGCTTGGGGCTAGTGCACTGGGACGACCCAGAGGGATGGTATGGGGAGGGAGGAGGGAGGAGGGCTTAGGATGGGGAACACATGTATACCTGTGGCAGATTCATTTTGGTATTTGGCAAAACTAATACAATTATGTAAAGTTTAAAAATAAAATAAAATTTAAAAATAAATAAAATAAATGTAAAAAAAAAGAAAAAGGCACATGCGTCCCATTGTTCATTGCAGCACTATTTACAATAGCTAGAACATGGAAGCAACCTAGATGTCCATAGACAGATTAATGGATAAAGAAGTCATGGTACATATACACAATGGAATATTGCTCAGCCATAAAAAGAAACTCATTTGAGTCAGTTCTGATGAGGTGGATGAACCTAGAACCTATTATACAGAGTGAAGTGAGTCAGAAATGGAAAGATAAATATCGTATTCTAACACATATGTAAAGAATCTAGAAGAATGGTACTGAAGAACTTATTTACAGAGCAGCAATGGAGGAACAGACATAGAGAATAGACTTATGGACATGGTGAGAGGGGAGGAGAGGGTGAGATGTATGGAAAGAGGACTATGGAAACTTATATTACTGTATGCAAAATAGATAGCCAATGGTAATTTGCTGTATGGCTCAGGAAACTCAAACAGGGGCTCTGTATCAACCTAGAGGGGTGGGATGGGGAGGGAGATGAGAGAGGAGTTCAAAGGGGAGGGGATATATGTATACCTATGACTGATTCATGTTGAGGTTTGACAGAAAACAGTAAAATTCTGTAAAGCAATTATCCTTCAATAAAAAAAATAAATTAAATAATGTGCCACCTTAGAAACCACTCTCCTACATCATACAGCCTTTAAGGGGGAAAAAAAAAAAAAAAACCCTCTCTGTGGAAGAAACAAGACCAGGAACCTAAGGAAGGAAGCTCTTAGTATAATCATGCCTCCTGGAGTTACTCAACAGGCAAAAATTACAGAAAATAACAAAACTATGGACTAATTATGTAACACGTGGAAGGTAAGTCTACCTCTTTAGAATTCTGCGTATCACTGAAAGGTGAAAGGCTATGTCAAAGAATCCTAAATTTTCTTTTACTTCCAGAATTATATAATGCTGTGAGTGCTAGGCAAAGTGAACATCAGATACAGTGAAACACAGGAGTCTAGGGAAGATGTGCTTTCTTAGTCAAAGCTAAAAGTTAAGCTTCTTGAATACATGAATAGATAGATGTTTGATCCCTGTTCTACAGTCAGGACTCCTGAGAGGCACTAATATCTTCTGGAGTTTGTCTTCTGTGAGTCAGTGATTGTGCTGTAAGAATTTTTTCTCAGTTATGCTATGTGTTATTAAGTTATCTATTAAGGGATATAATTATTCACACGAAAATGAGTTCACTTCACAGTAGCTTTTAAATGTACTTTATAATATATGATGTATTTTTAATTAGAGGTCATCTGTAAAAACTCAGTTTATTAATGTATTAGCCTTTTATAGATGAAAATTGGCTCCAAATTTGCAATCTACAAGCCCAGAATCCTCTTCAATATAATATAATCTACTGTAAAAATATTTAACAAAAATTAAACATAGTTATTGGATAAGAACATTTATACCCCTATTTATCAGCTTTACAGTCCATTACTGGTGAACAATTCATATTATTTGATAAAACAAAAAGGCATATTAATTTGTTTCTATGATCTAAGTATATAGTCAGAATCAAACTACTAGCAAATTTTTAGCTAACAATTTTCTTATATATCACTTAATTAAAATAGCTGATATTGAATTTGACTATGTACATTTACTGCATTTAACCATTGTAATAAGAGATCTCCCTCAAAAATAATATTTAAAATTCATCATGAAATTTGAAGATTTTCAAAAATTGCCAAATAAATCCTTTCATGCTTTGCAAGGCAGCATGGCTCAGTGACTCACAGAGAGACTGAAATTTGAAATTCTAATCTCAGCTTTTAATTCACATACTGAGTGATGCTGGGCAAAGCACTTAACCTCACTGATCCTTCATCTGTAAAATTGGATTTGTGGAAACATGGCTATAAAGAGCTGTAAATAAATATAAGTAGCTATTAGAGAATGAATTCCAACTTTACTCCATAAAAATCAAAAGAATCTAATGCTATTGTTTAGCATGAAACATTCACCCTAAAGCAAGCAGTTAATAGAAGTGCTATGAGTCATGGACTTTTCGTCAGCCTTTGAAACTCATTACTCTGACACAAAGCTGATGAAATAATAAAAACAGCATTGATTAAAATCAGATCATAAAGATCAGGTTGAATTAAATATAAAGATGGAACATAAGTCTTGAAATATCAAGAATATTGCAATTCATATCTGTGATTATGCTTATTTATTGCTGTAAATATGATTTGATGCTTCTTGTACTTAACTTGGTGGGGGCAGAATAAGTGTATATATCAAATAAGTGATACCATTAGCAATATATGCCAATATTAGGGAAGAATAAATTTTAATTTATTTGCTTCCATGAAATAAGCTAATAAGGGAAATACAGATGTTACCTCAGGACCACTCTTCTTCATGAGAGTTCCAGGGCAGGCATGATAGGAGCTGGGGGAAAATGAGAGGTATGATCCAAGGTACTTCTAAATGAAAGGCACGGCAGTATCCCCTGATCATAACCTTCCTCCCACTTACCTCCAGTGTTTATGCTCCTTGTGAGTCCTGAATCTAAATTAGCTACTTTTTACTGAGTTTCAAAAACATGAAATAATTTTTTTGGAAGAAAAAATGACTATGTTTTCTTAGTGATTTAATCCATGACTTTAAGCTGTAACTTCTTACTGATTATTGCCATTAGTATGTAGCATTTTTTTATTGGAGTATAAGTGCTTAACAAAGTTGTTAATTTCTGCTGTGGAACAAAGTGAATTAGCTCTACGCTCTTTTTTGAAACTTTCTCCCACCCACTGCCCCATCCTACCCCTCTAGCTCATCACAGAGCATATGTATAAAATCTAGAAAAATGGTACAGATGAACCTATTTCCAGGGAAGGAATAGAGACTCAGACATAGAGAATGGACATGTGGACATGGGGAGAGCAAAGGAGAGAGCAGGACAAATTGAGAGAGCAGGATTGATGTATTTACACTACTCTGTTAATTAGATAGCTACTGTGACTCTGCTATAAAGCACAGGAAGCTCAGTAGTGCTCTGAAACATTTTAATGAAGTCATATAACATATTAAACCACAGGATTTAGTTGTAAGAAGGTGCTACCACCTACCATCAGAATACGAGTAGGAGTCCATCAGCGCCTTCGTTCTGTCTATGCTCTTCCAACTTTTTTCAGTAAGATGTTGACTTATATCAGAAAAAACAAATCTCTCTTCCCCTAACCAAACATGCCAGAATTTATACTGGTAACAAATCCAGCATTTCCTTAGTCTGCAAATGGCAAAATGCCTAACTCTCCATATTTGCCTACCATTTGTCAGCATACTTGCCTTGATCTGCTCATTTGGGGAGGAACAGGTTTTAGCCACATAACTGCTGGGTATGAGTTAAGTAAGAGAGAGCTCATTCATTGATCAATAAAATATCATCATGACTTGAGCCTCTGGCATGGTTCAATTTCTTTATAGCCATCCCTGGATATAGAAACTGAAAATCCGACCAGTGGCTTGAGCATTCACCTATCACAATTGAAGACAGCCAGCAGTTCATCAAATGCATGTTAACTCAAAGAGTATTTAAATTC
>NW_011494956.1:5574059-5586028 GCF_000754665.1 Bison bison bison
TTTGTTAAATTTGCCTTTAATTGTAGGTAATATAAAATTATTAACCAAATCAATAATACCAATTGAGCTTATTTCCCCAATGATTGAAAAACAAACTACAACTGCTACAACATAAAATCATCAAAAACAAAATATATTTCATCTCAATTTCTGTTTGAGAAAATAGTAAAACATAATTTTTGACACAGCAGATTCTAATTCTTTTTTATTGTGTGTTTGATTACAAAAATTGTCTTTATATTATTAATATTTTATATCTTATGTGCTTTGCTTTTTAGTTATTGAACTTCTATGTATTATTCTTCCATAGATTTTTCTTACTTTATACTTAGTTAAGCATATTTTCTGACATTAAACAAAATGGTAACTGAAAATACAATAAACATATAGCTTACTGACATGTGACAATAAATTTAAAACTTCCCTCTTCTGAAATTATAAGGGTAATACTGATATACTTCTATTTTAAAATCACTTTAAGTTCTGTAATAGCATAACTTGTCTGATATACTTATGAACTTGCTAAGGAAAAAATGAGCATAAACTTGATTTCAGCAAAACAATTATTTCCTTGATATTAATTGCACATTTGTGTATTTTCTTTCAAAAGTAGCTTGCAATTTAATGTGTCTTTGTGTATAATAGGTTAATTACAACATTAGTCTAATGAATTATTTAAAGCAAATCATAAAATCAAGAGACATTAATGTATGCTTTTTAGAAATGTAGGAAGAGGCAGGGCTTCAGGATTACACAGAAGTGGGTGAAAATTTCAGTCCCTCCCTATTTCCTTATCAGTAACGTAGAATATATTGTTTAGTCTTCAGGGTCTTCATGGAAATTAGAGATAAAAACATAAATTTTCTACCTCAGAATTGATGAGAAGAGTCAATTCATTGGAAAAGACTCTGATGCTGGGAAAGAGTGAGGGCAGGAGTATAAGGGGCAACAGAAGATGAGATGGTTGGATGGCATCACTGACTCAATGGACATGAGTTTGAGCAAACTCAGAGAGATAGTGAAGGACAGGAAAACCTGACATGCTGCAGACCGTGGGGTCACAGAGTCAGACATGATTGAGCAACTGAACAACAGCAACAAACCCCAGAACTAGCTATAGAGGGCACTGAACAGATACCAACTCAGGTTCTTACAGTTACAGCTTAACTAGAGGCTCACGACTGACGCGACTTAGCAGCAGCAGCAGCAGATGCTCATTTAATGAGTTTTGCTTGAGTTTCTGAGTGGGCCGCTGAGGCAGAAGAGGAAGTATATACATGACAGATTTGTTCTCTCAATGTTTCTGGGGAGTCTAGACTATGGTATTTGTTAACTAAGCTTTGAGAGAATATGGGATAAAAGTCCATTCCCAAGAACACCCTGGGTGTTTACCATTTTCCCACCATATGGAGAAAGTCTTCAGTGAAAGAGAATGAAGCCACCCTGCAGAGAGAAGCAGATGCCTCTGTGTGTGTGTGTGTGTGTGTGTGTGTGTGTGTGTGTGTGTGTGTGTGAAGGAGAAAACATAATCATCCTGTGTTTTTGAGTCACTGTCATATTTGTTTCTGCTCTTCTTCCAGTTTAATAATTTTTAATCTCTTACTTATAATTTGTGAGCCAACAAAAGCCTCCACTTTTAATCTAAGTCAGGGAGTTGGGTTTCTGCCACTTGCAAAGAAAAAGAAACAATTATTTCCATTATGCCTATGACATATGAACCTGGAGAAAATCTACATTTAAGTACCAAAAATTTTGACTAGGTGTCTGAGACAGAGAAAGTCACCACCATTTGAATTCTCATATTCTTCTCCTATAAATCGGGAACCATTGTATTTGCCTTATAGTACCATGCTTTGTCAAAATTATGCATTTTATTGTGATGATTTCTACTAATAGCAATTGTTAATTACTTTTCCTCTATGCATGTATTCATATGCATATGGCCAGGAAACTATTGCTTTTCTGTGGGGGGAAAAGACATCAAATACTGAATTAACGAAGCCAAACCCACCTAACTAATTTAAGATTATGACTCAGAACTTCCTAACTTTCTAACTGTGGCTTCACTGTGCTATTATGAGATCATACATAAGTAATTCAACCTGTTTTCTCACAGATGATGAAAGCCGAATTTGATCTCTCCATTGATGTGAAATGCCTCTTAAATTAGTTTATTCATATTTATTATTTCTCTTCACTAAATGTCAATTACTAAGTTCAAGAGTATCTAATTTACTTGCAATTATTTCTCATTAAAATAATATAATGTTTTCTTCAGATTTATCAAGTGTTTTTTTTTTCTCCTTTCATATCCTTGACTTTTCTTATTGGTATAAAAAGTTTAAAAACTCATCAGAAGTTCAGGATAAATTTATATTATTTTAAAACACAGTATTAAACTCACAAACTAAACTCTGGATTCACTTAGGTATTTCTATTGTCTCTCAAAATAAGTATGGAATATTTTCAGCCTTGCTTTCTTAAGTAAGCCATGCAATTGGTTGTTACCAGGTAATTAATAAGAACCTATTCTATTTAAGGGATCAAAAAAAAAGATACATATTTGACAACTTGCATTTTCCAGTTCAGCTACTAATTTTTAAAACAAGGAAGAGGAAATCTCAGCATTCCTTTGAGAATAAATGTCACTTTGTGATACCTGCACAATGTGTGCATGATATATATAGGCATTCACAGTACAGTACAGTATTTTTTACAAAAATAAAACACATGTACTTACTTAGGAATTAAGATTTTATGATAATATTGCTAGTCTGAGGACTGGGGTTGGTACTGGGAAAAGAAAACGCATCCTGACACCAAACCCAGATGATGATTTTGTATTCTGTAACTTCTAAAATATAGGCATTATCATTTCACTTACCTGACATGAATTTCCTAAGCTTTAAACCAAGAAGTTTGGCATAAATTATTTTTAGTATCCTTTTGAGCAATCCTAGTTTCAGATATTTTGATTACATTACGGAAGACTTACATGCTTCCAAATATCAAATAGAACAAAATAGAGGTAGTACTTAACTTTTCGGAGCATAATGCAATGTTTCGATTAATATTTATGATGTATTAATAATATTAACAAGTAATTGAAAACCTGAAAATTACTCAAATATGTGATAAATTGTTCAAAAACCTAATTTTCATGTGTTAATACATGTGAGTTTTTTTCTTACATCACATAGGAAACAATAAACATTTACAATATTATGGATGCAGACAAATTCTCTATCATATATTTGCTGATAGCAGATTAATCAATATAGAATTGCTTAAGAAATGTCTTACTCAATATTGTTTATGTACTAGAATTACAATTCTAGGAATTTATCTTAAGGAAAATTCAGATTTCTTACAAAATTTATGGACAAGGATATTCTTTTAGGAATCATTGTGACATAAAGACAGAACTCTACAAATGTATAAACTGAAAGAAATGTTTTCTCCTCAACACATCCCATTTAAGAGGCTAGTGCTTCTTTCATTATTTGCCTTTCACTTTAGAAATTATCTATCTGCCACTTTTCTTAAGCATATTTTCTATTCTTGCAAAAAATCATGTCATATATTCTGTACTTTAATTTTATGTATATTTATACAGTGAAATTTATTTTAAGTCCTGATGGCTTTGTAAACTTTCACCATTGATTTAACAACTCCCAGTGGTTCCCTGTGACAGACATTTTGAAGTTTCCAGTTTCAGAATGTTATAAGCAATGCTTCAATTACTTTTTAAAGGATATACAACAGCAAATTGCTTTCAAATACTTGTTATGTATTATACGTCACAGTGAAGAAAAATCACAATCAATAAATTTGAATTATTAAACATTTGAAGTGTGTTTTCTATTTTTATTCTGAAACTCACCTGAAAAATGATGCAATGACATTTTGCTTAAAGAAAGATAAAAATTGACTTTTAATGAGATTACCTTAAAGACTGATGGGTGAGAAAGGTGCCTTGCATTTCAGCTATAAATAATGTAACACCCATAAATAAAATGAAACTAAAAACTCACATGTTATAAGAACTATTAAATCAAAATTTCAATGATTTCAGTTCAGTTCAGTCTGTCAGTCGTGTCTGACCATTCGCGACCCCGTGAACTGCAGCATGCCAGGCCTCCCTGTCCATCACCAACTCCCAGAGTCTACCTAAACTCATGTCCATTGGGTCGGTGATGCCATCCAATCATCTCATCCTCTGGCATCCCCTTCTCCTCCTGCCCTCAATCCTTCCCACCAACGGTGTCTTTTCAAATGAGTCAGCTCTCCAATGATTTACTTAAGATTAATTTTTCAGATAAAATTTTAAAGATTTATAATTTAAAATGTATCTTTTTATAGAGATGTTCTCCATATTGAAGCCAAATTGGAATTAAGCCATATTTGTAACAATAACTTTTTATGCACAGCATTAGAATTTAAGCACATTTTACATTCCTTTAATTCCCCTGAAGAGCAAGAGTTTTTACACATAACAATTGAAAAACTAGATTGAAAAACTAGTTTTCCTTATTTTATCTCCATACGAAATGATTTTTACTCAAAGATGGGCTTAAGGACATTGAAAAAGTGATGAGATATTGACAAACTGCAATGTGTTTCTCTAGGATATCAAAGAGCTATTGGCTGGTTTAGGAAACATTTTTTTAAAAAAACTTCGATTCTGTATTAACACAAACCTTTATTGTCTTCACAAACAACTCTTCATTTAATTGTCATATTTCTACCTGTTAAGGAAACAATAATTTGTTTGATTATGTATAGATCTTTTCAAGTTCACCTTTATCCATTTTTAATAGTTGAGAAGGCTCTATGAAAATTCAATCAGAGCTCCTGCTCTTACTTGTGGACAAATGACTGGTTCTTCAAGCTTTCCTTGTTTCAATGGCAAACTACAAGTACTAAAAATAAGTTAACAAAAACCTTGCATAAATTAAGATGATCATGCATCTATAAAACTTAGCACAGTTCCTGACCCAGCAAAATACTCAATAGTTATTATAATTAATTTCTTTACAGTACTATATCATTGAATCTACATTCTAAATATATTATAAATGTAAGCAAATCATTCACAAGCTTTGTGATTTAATTACTATTAGTTTTGAATAATATGTAATATACAGTCAAACAAAACACATTAATTTACTGTGACACCTCACAGTACACATGCACAATCAGCCAGAACAAACACTTGGACCAGAATACAGGCATCCTAATTCCTAGTCCAGAAATTATCTCTTCATGGCTTTTCTCTTGGAGGATTTATGGCACTGGTTAACAGCATCTAGATACCCCAGAGGTGACATCTATAACACAGACCTCCAGGTCCTCATGGTGCAGTTCCTGGACCAACAGCATCAGCCTCACTGGGAACTTGTTATAAATGTGAATGTTTAGACCTCAGTCCAGACCTACTGAATCTGAACTCTAGGGATCTGATCCAGAAACATGTTTTAGACGAGCCTTCCTGGTGCCTGTGACGAATACCCTAGTTTGAGAGCCACTGTGTCTATGCTGATTATGAGGATGTGGCTCGCCAGAAACTCCAAACATGACAATAAGTTCTTGTGAATGCTCAGCTCTGTGACAAATCCCAGGACTCAGGAACCCCTTTGAACAGGAAGAACTTATCTTCTACCCCATCCAGCAAGGGAACCTCATCAACCCCTGGTAAGAAATGACCCAGAGAAAAATAGAGAAGAAATATATTTCCCTCAGAATTAAAACAAAACACAGGAAAAAAAAAGATTCAGCCAAATTGACCGAGAAGCATCACATTCCATTGCTAGAAAGCGGAGGCAACAAATGCTTCACATGTCTACTGACACTCTTGTCCTAAATGCAATAATTCTGAGGGACAAAATTATCAAGAAGCATAATAAACTTATTAACTATTGGTTTTTTAGAAGTTTGTTCTTAAATTACAAAAAAGGAATTTTTTAAAAAATTTCTAAAGCTTATAAAATGAGTAGTGTTGTATTTTCTATTTTCTATTCTGTTTGATATGGTAACCACTGGCCATATGTGGCTATTTAAATAAAATTTTAAAATTACTAAAACTTAAGTAAAATTTAAATTTATCTTCTCATTTGCTGTATACAGCTAGTGGATACTATATTAGACAATGCATGTATAGAGCATTTCCATTATCACTGATAATTTTGCTGAATATCACTGATTCAGACAAATAAATTTCATGATTCATACTATGTGTAAGTACTTAAATGATAGGAATTTTTTCATTTATTTATTTCTTGGCCTAATTACTCGATTATTTATTTCTAATCTGCTTTGTATTATAAATAATTTAATGCAACATAGATAAAATATGAATAAGCACCTGAAGTAACAGATAAACCAACAGTGTAACTGTAAAAAAAGACAAGAAGAAATATTAAAGTTATTAGACAAAAACCCATGCCTTCTGCACATCTTCTACAAGTAAAATTGGAATTTATAGTTTCTAACAGCTAATTTAAGAAGGCTGAAAAAATATTTTAAAAATTTGGAAAGTTCACAAAGAGAAACTAATAAGTAGCCCATGCCCTAGGAGAAGCAGAGCTATTCAAATTTTAAGACCCAACATTTATTTTGTTACTTCTAATAAAAAGAACATTAGGTAGGAAAATACGGTCTATCATCAGCTCTATATTAGAATGAGAAAATTCTTCAAGCTATTTCATATACTGTCTTCCATGATAGCAGCTAGAATCACATCAATGCTCATTTAGTATTATAAACACTACTACTACTAAGTCACTTCAGTCGTGTCTGACTCTGTGCGACCCCATAGATGGCAGCCCACCAGGCTCCCCCGTCCCTGGGATTCTCCAGGCAAGAACACTGGAGTGGGGTGCCACTATGAGATAGCAAATTAATGGCTAATTTGGCAAACTGATGAAGGGTCTAAATTCAGAGAACTATTTTAGAATAACTAGTCTTATAAAGCCTCTTTTTGTTATTTGATACATATATGATTTTGATAATCTTACCATAAGTATAGTCTGCTCAAAATATATATTTACATAAATATGCACACAATATAAGGGTTTCATATAATTTACACACATGTGTTCACACTCCAAGCATTTATTACCTAAGTAATGGGGAAAATAATATATTGTTTAGGATATATTGTATAAAGACTATTTCTCACTCACAATTTGGATAGGTGTAATATATCAATGATCTCAAGGTTATGTTCTTTAAAAAGTTCCAGAACATTGTGCTCCATTTTTTGGTTAGATGAGGTTATATGCTTCACATGCCAACCAGGAATGTGGTTGTGTTGACTTCTAGTTTTGAAAATTGAGATTGAAAATCATGTGTACCTGAAAGGAAAATCAGCCTACCTCTCAATATAAATAAGTTGAAGGAATGACCATGAATGGAAACCTTTGCAAAAACTCAGTAAATGCTTACTCAGTGGCATCACTAACAACTAGTGATTAACTATACAGTCCATGGAATTCTCCAGGCCAGAATACTCGAGTGGTCCCCAACTCAGGGATTGAACACAGGTCTCCTGCATTGCAGGCAGATTCTTTACTAGTTGAGCCACCAGGGAAGCCAAGTGGTTGACAACTAGTGTTTAAAGATAATTGATTGGTACAATCAGAACCAATGGTACAAAGTCAGGCTGGATGGAGGTGTCCTAGGGCAGGTAAAAACTCTGATTTCACCCTGTCCATTTCAATGCAAACTACTGTCATCATATTTGTAGAAGTCACAAATATGAGAGATAGTGGCTAAATGACTGACAGAATCTAAAATTTTAAAGAAATTGAATAAGATAAAAACATTCAAATATGATTGTTAATATTTAACATGCATAAAGGTGTTAATGTGCATCTAGATGATAAATTTAACTAACTAAGTGCATATGGGAAGATTTTTGTCTTTACAGCAACTCTTACAGGATTCTGTTTAAGTGCCAATTCGTTACAAGCCATAAATGATATGACTTCTACAAAACCCAATGCCATTTTTGTCTGTAGTAATAGAAACCTCATGAAAAGTTCAAGGAAGTTCAATGGGAAAAGTTCAATGGGAAGCTATCACTGGGCTCTGCACTGATATTTTGTTTGGCTCTGAGCAATACATTCAAAGCAGACACAGCAAGTTATTGATGTCAGAAAACATGTGCTAAAATTGATAAAAATTCTGTGAACAATGTCACCTGCTTAGTACATACAATAACAAGAGACTGAGACCACACTCAAAGCTGCTGGATGGAATCCAATCTTGAAAGCTAGGGATGTTATTTTGAAATGGTGATACACAAAGTAAAGAATCTAAGATTATTAAAGTAAGTTATCCTTATAGAGGAAAGTCATCATCATAGAGAAGAGCAACTGTCTTCCAGCTAAAGATAGTGGAATTGTCAAAGAGAAAGCGAGGCCCCATTCCTAAAGGGTTTAATTTTCTGAGGTAGATGTTAGGGCAGACTCTGAACCAAACCAGTCATGTATTCAAGACCAGGTGAAAAGCTTATGATTTAAAACTGTGGTGCTAACATAGAACTAGACTACCACTTTCAAAGATAAATATATGAGCCTATTTAAAACATTGCTGCTTAAGTTTAGATAAGAATTTACATCCATTATAGCAAATATGTGGGAACTGGACCAAATTCCACCCTCCTGCATCCTTGGCAAATATTGTTATATATTCTTGACATCCTTACTTATTGATGAGATATCTTTAAAATTACTTTTATTTTTAAAACAGGACTTCAGATCAACATGACTTTTAGAAGAATTAGTAGATAAGATGAAACATAAGGATTGGGTAAATTGGGCTCAAAAAAGATTGCAAAGATTAGAAATGAAAAGGTGAATGTGAACACAGAAAATTCATACTGACATTCTCCTTCTGGAAGGGAGCTCTCATCCACAGTTCATGAAAATATTTCCTCTCTGACACAGTACGGCTAGAATTGAGAATCAGAGTGAATATAATGGTTAAGAGCCTGGACTCTGGAACTACTTTGAATCCTGACTCCGTCAATTAGCACCTGCATTAGGTTAGCAAATCCTGTAGCTTCTCTGTACCATTCATTATCTGCAAAACAATATAGGGATGCTGTGAGAAGCAATGAGTTAATACATTTGTATCAGTGACAGCATTACCTGGCATAAAGTAAATGCTCCAGATATATCAGTTATTATCATTATAAATATTTAAATATAATTTTAAATCAGTCTTTATGCAAAGCAATGTAGTAAAGTATCTTAGCATAATTCTGGAGTGAGATTGTGCTAGATGTGAATTCTGGCTCTTCCATGTATTAGTGGGGTGATTTTAGCCAGTTTAAGCATGTAGCCTCCCTTGCAGAAGGGATAATCCTACCTCCTCCTTCTTAATTTTTTGTAAGGTTTAAGCACAACACACACAGACGTATATACATATATAAAGAATTTATAGTACAGAATTTGAAATAGAGCAAGATTTTGGTAAATGAAATGTATTAGGATTGTTGCTGTTAATACAAATTATGAACTTCAGTCAGCTCACTGTTTCTTCATTATAGAATGAACAAATGTTTAGGTCAGTAGAATTATATAAAAATCAAACTTAATTAGAAATAAACTTTTTGGAAGTTTAAATCCTTGCTATATTTGCAAGCATATAAAAATTTTGACTCAAAAACATTAATTTTCCCATATGTTGCCCTCCTTTTCTGCAAGAAGGAAGGCAAATCTGAATAATAGCTTCTCAAAATATTTTATATATTAATATTTGGTGACACCAATGCACCAAAGAATTAATGCTTTTGAAGTGTGGTGTTGGAGAAGACTCTTGAGAGTCCCTTGGACTGCAAGGAGATCCAACCAGTCCATTCTAAAGGAGATCAGTCCTGGGTGTTCTTTGGAAGGAATGATGCTAACACTGAAACTCCAGTACTTTGGCCACCTCATGCGAAGAGTTGACTCATTGGAAAAGACTGATGCTGGGAGGGATTGGGGGCAGGAGGAGAAGGGGACGACAGAGGATGAAATGGCTGGATGGCATCACCGACTCAATGGACATGAGTTTGAGTGAACTCTGGTAGTTGGTAATGGATAGGGAGGCCTGGCGTGCTGCAGTTCATGGGGTCGCAAAGAGTCGGATGCTACTGAGTGATTGAACTGAACTGAATAATAACTGCATTTCAAAATGTCCAAACAGCAGTTTCAAAGAAATAAGGGTAGGAGGTTTGTTGTTATTATTTAGGAATGTTGCCTCAAACTTATCTAAAGCCTTTGGCTTTTATAATGTTTCCATAGTAATACTCAAAGCTAAAAATAAGTGAATAATGCATGATCAAAGGAGTACTTTTAATTGCATTGCTTTCACTTTAATAACTTGAAGTACCAAATTTAATAACCTCAAGCATTGGAGGAGTCTATCTAAATGTCAATGAAATGCCTATTAAAACAGAGATAAACAAAGCACAGATACCATAATATGTGTAGCCTGATTCTGATAAGTGGTAATAAAATTTAACTGGGTATATTTATAGTGAATCTTATCTAAAAATCTCAGTAACTTTTAGAAATGCTAATTTAGTCCCAGATCAATATTTTGAGGATGTTTTGAGAAAATCAGGGGTATATTTTCTTCTAAAATAGAATCACACTTAAAACATCAAGCATGTTCACCGGATAAAATAATACAGTCTAGACAAACAAATACAAAAAGCATTAAAGGGAAAAACAGAATTTTACTTGAAGGTTTCTAAAACAAGTCCTGAGATGTATATCAGTCTGCTTAGAAGCTATTGAAATGATTGAAAAACATTCAATCATTCACATGAGATGTGAACCTGAGGACTCCTTAGCCACTTTGAATCCCTTGTGAATGGTAGTCATGTGACTTCATAGGAAAAAAAAGAAAAAAGCAAGCATTTGCTACAGAAGTGCTATGATGTAGAGGTTGTTCCATGGTTTCTTTTTTCTTTAACTCTCTCTATCTCTAAATTCATTCTTTAGAAATTCTTATCTCCCAACACACCCTTTCCTATACAAGGTTCCCAGGCTGCTCTCTAAATGGAAGGTTTGGTGGTAACATGAAGAAAATATAGTATAAGTAATTGAACTGTGACCTCATTTTATGAAAAGGTAGGTTTTTATCATACACTTTATTATTATGGGTCAGTTCAGTTCAGTTCAGGCACTCAGTCGTGTTCGACTCTTTGCGACCCCATGAATCGCAGCACCCCAGGCTTCTCAGTCCATCACCAACTCCCAGAGTTCACTCAAACTCAGGTCCATCGAGTTGGTGATGCCATCCAGCCATCTCATCCTCTGTCGTCCCCTTTTCCTCCTGCCCCCAATTCGTCCCATCATCCAAGTCTTTTCCAATGAATCAACTCTTTGCATGAGGTGGCCAAAGTACTGGAGTTTCAGCTTTAGCACCAGTCCTTCAAAAGAACACCAAGGACTGAACTCCTTTAGAACGGACTGGTTGGATCTCCTTGCAGTCCAAGGGACTCTTAAGAGTCTTCTCCAACACTACAGTTCAAAAGCATCGATTCTTCAGCACTCAGCTTTCTCTATAATCCAACTCTCACATCCATACATGACCACTGGAAAAACCATAGCCTTGACTATACGGACCTTTGTTGGCAAAGTAACTTCTCTGCTTTTGAATATGCTATCTAGGTTGGTCTTAACTTTCCTTACAAGGGTAAGCGTCTTTTAATTTCATGGCTGCAATCACCATCTGCAGTGATTTTGGAGCCCCCCAAAATAAAGTCTGACACTGTTTCCACTGTTTCCCCATCTGTTTCCCATGAAGTGATGGGACCAGAACCATGATCTTCGTTTTCTGAATGTTGAGCTTTAACCAACTTTTTCACTCTCCTCTTTCACTTTCATCAAGAGGCTTTTTAGTTCCTCTTCACTTTCTGCCATAAGGGTGGTGTCATCTGCATATCTGAGGAGATTGATATTTCTACCAGC
>NW_011494956.1:5586128-5614592 GCF_000754665.1 Bison bison bison
GTCAGGTGGTCTGGTATGCCCATCTCTTTCAGAATTTTCCACTGTTTATTGTGATCCATACAGTCAAAGGCTTTGGCATAGTCAATAAAGTAGAAATAGATGTTTTTCTGGAACTCTCTTGCTTTTTTGATGATTCAGCGGATGTTGGCAATTTGATCTCTGGTTTCTTGGGCAAATCTCTTAACTTGTGCTATCTTTGTGAAATAAAGAGCTTGCGTTAATTTTTTTTTTTTTCTGAATCTAGCCCAAACGCTAGTATTTCAATAAGCTGATATTAATGCACATAAATGGTGGCACTAGTGGTAAAGAATCCACCTGCCAATGGAGGAGGCGCAGAAGACAAGGGAAGATCCCTTGGAGGAGGGCATGGCAACCCACTCCAGTAGTCTTACCTGGAAAATTCCATGGACAGAGGAGCCTGGCAGGCTACAGTCCAAGGGATTGCAAAGAGTCCGACGTGACTGAGCACATACACATAGAAATACGCTGATGCCTATCAAACTGACTTAAAGGTCATTTTAAAAATAGTTTTATTTATCTATTTTTGCTGTGCTGAATTTTTTTTTAATTTCTGTATCTTTTATTTTATTTTTTAAATTTTATTTTATTTTTTAACTTTACAATATTGTATTGGTTTTGCCATATATCAAAATGAATCCACCACAAGTATAATATCATATATCAATCTTTGTTGTGCAGGCTTTTCACTAGTTACTGTGAGCGAGTGCTACCCTCTGGTTGCTGTGCATGTGTTTCTCACGTGGTGGCTTCTCTTGTTTTGGAGCAGGTCTCCAAGGCCTTCAGGCTTCAGTAGCTGCGGAATGTAGTTTCCGTAGTTGCAGCTCCTGGACTCTAGAGCACATGCTCAATAGTTGTGACGCACAGGTTTATTTGCTCCGTGGCACCTGGGATCTTCCCAGACCTGTCTCCTGAATTGGCAGGTGGAATCTTTACCACTGAGCCACCAGGGAAGCCCTGACTTAAAGATGATTCAAGAAAAAGTTGTGTGATTTTTCAGATAGTGTAAAATAATGGCTTTTTATTACAGAAATAATAAAAGAGCTTTTTATTACAGAAAGAAGAAATAGTTTATTATATTCTTTACATACTATCTATCCCATAACTGGACTTCCCCGGTGGCTGGTAATGCATCTGCCTAGAATGCAGAAGACCTGGGTTCAATCCCTGGGTCAGGAAGATCTCCTGGAGAAGGAAATGGCAGCCCACTCCAGGATTCTTGCCTGGAAAATCCCATAGACAGAGGAACCTGGTAGGCTACAATCTATGGGGTTGCAAAGAGTTGGACATGACTGAGTGACTTCATATCCCATAACTAAAAAGATATCCATATCTATCACCCTATTCATATTAGCCAGATAGGTTTATTTTTGCTACCATATTTGGGCTTAGTAGCTTTAACAAAACAAGTTTAGTTCTTACATATCCTACATGCCTAGTGTGGGTTGCCGTGGAGGCCTTGGCTCAAAGCTGTCACTCACAAACCAGGCTGTTTGGCGGCTTCATTCTGACACGTTTCCCAATTACTATGATGTGACAGGAGAGGGCAAGAAAACTGACCATCAAAAATGAAATACCTAGTCAAAAAGCAGATGGCACCCCACTCCAGTACTCTTGCCTAGAAAATCCCATGGATGGAGTCCATGGGGTTGCTAAGAGTCGGACACGCTCAGTCGTGTCCGACTCTTAGCGACCCCACTTTCACTTTTCACTTTCATACATTGGAGAAGGAAATGGCAACCCATTCCAGTGTTCTTGCCTGGAGAATCCCGGGGACGGCAGAGCCTGGTAGGCTGCCATCTATTGGGTGGCACAGAGTCGGACACAACTGAAGTGACTTAGCAGCAGCTTAGCAGTCCAAAAGTGAAACCCATTTCGTCCACTCACACATTAGTGGCCAGAAATAATCACAGGTCTATGTACAACCTCAGCAGACAGAAAATTGTATGCTTAACATTTGATATTGGCTAAAATTAGCAAGTTGATTATCAATGTGAAATGTATCCAATCATGCATCATTTTATTCATCTTTCTTTGTGAAGTACATTGTTTGGGTATCCTTTTCAAAATATCTATGGCAACTTTGACAGTATTATTTAAACTTGAACTCAATCAACATTTGAGATATTAAAACATCAAACTGCATTATAAGGATCATTGAACATAGGAGCATTTGAATATGAATCTGGAGGGGGGAGGGGTTCTTTTTGGAAAGATCAGAATTTGTCAAAGGAGAAAGGATTCAGGAGTACAATAATTCACAACTATAGGCTCTAGAATGTCATGCCTTTTGAACTAGAACTCCACAATAAGAAGATATCTAATTGATCACACTAGAGATGTTTTCTAATTCTTCAATATCAATCATTCATGGGCTGAGATTTATTGAAGCACACCGTTGGATGAAAGAGCCCGTGATACTTCCTAAATATGAGATGCTATATTTCCAGAACAAAGACTGAAATGGATCACTCTTTCCTTCTGCAAAACTAACTTATGCATAAAATAAAAATAATGTTCACACTTCAACTTTGTAACTATATTTCAGTCATTAGATTAAATCTGCAGAAGTTATTTAAAATTGCTTCCTTTCTCATGTAAATATTATTTTAAAGCATATTGTAAGGAACAGACACTCATTTTATACAGTATGGCTGAGTCATAGCTGCAAAGCAAACCTATGGGCTTGCTCTTACAGTTTTAAACCCCGGTGCATTCAGACATCATTTATTTTGCCACTATAGCAAACAGCTCTAAACATATTATCTTGAGAGAAGAACTATCTCATAGTACTTCGGGGGATCTATAATGTTTCACAACACAGTTTGAAACATTCCAGAAATATAAAGAAAATGTTTAAAAGAGTTATCGCCTGCTTTCAAGAGAAGCAATGTTTATTTTAGTTAGGTGAAAAACTCTTCATTTATAGACAGGTTCTGTTATAAAATTTTATTTATAGGTCTGGTAGTTGGGATTCTAAATATGTTTTCTCCAAGGTGCACTACAATGTTATGTCTAGTTGTTGCTTCCTGCAAAATTCCATTTAACCCATATTGTATCTAAGCTAAATTACTGATATAGTGCCTCTGAACCCTGGGTCTAATATAAAACTTACCAGAAGATGCAAGAGGGAGAAAAGAAAGAAATGGAGTCTCTTAACCATTGAAATTAAAAAAAAATGTTTTTATTCCGGTTCTTCCTGTATAATTTTTTCTGCCCCTAACCTCCACCTATTCTTGCCCTCTACCCCAGGTACTTATGTCATATATTTGTATCATTTTAACCTTTAGAATAGATCACGATGCTTCAGAATTAGCACATTATGCAGAAAAATGAAAGTGAATCCAAATAACTTTCTACATTTTCTCTGATCTTAGATTTCATGGAAATAAAAATATATTAAAATAATTTGTGTGAATATTTTTATGACCAATAAATATAACATATCTCAGTAAGTGATTCTACGGGCAGCTCTAAAAAGAGAAACGGGCTTCCCTGGTGGTTCAGTGGTAAAGAACCATCCTTTAATGCAGGAGACACCAGTACACAATGGTTCTATTTCTGGGTTAAAAAGATCTCCTGGAGGAGGAAAATGGCAACCCACTCCAGTATTATTGCCTGGAAAACCCCATGGACAAAGGAGCCTGGCATGCAGTAGTCCAAGTGGTCGCAAAAAGTCTAAAAATACTGAGCAACTGAGCAGGCATGCAAAAAGAGAATAGATAATGTGAGATAAATTGGTCTCTAACAGAGATGAATTTCTGTTAATAGCCTTAACATTCCTAGAACTATTTCAGTAATCTGAACTTTCCCTCAGTTCTACAAACTCATTAGAGATTTTAATAGCTTTATAGCTTCATCTACATATTAATCTACAGATTGTCTAAAAGCTATATACATTCATAATTATAAATTTATTTGTAAAATTGCCTTTATCTAGCCTAAATCTATCATAAGTTAATAATATAGAATTAAAGCATTGCTTTCATGAACATACCAAAAATTGTAGAGGTTTATGATTCACGTAAATTTCAGCATGTAATTATTTATTTGTATGACTGATTTATTTTGTATTTCTATAGACATGGGTAATTTAAACATGTTTAACCAATTTTTCTTAAACTTTTAGAAATAACACCCAAAAAAGATATCCTTTTCATTATAGGGGACTGGAATGCAAAAGTAGGAAGTCAAGAAACACTTGGAGTTAGAGGCAAATTTGGCCTTGGAGAATGGAAAAAAGCAGGGCAAAAAAGGCTAATAGAGTTTTGCCAAGAGAATGCACTGGTCATAGCAAACACCCACTTCCAACAATACAAGAGAAGGCTCTACACATGGACATCACCAGATGGTCAACACAAAATCAGATTGATTATATTCTTTGCAGCCAAAGATGGAGAAGCTCTATACAGTCAGCAAAAACAAGACCGGGAGCTGACTGTGGCTCAGATCATGAACTCCTTATTGCCAAATTCAGACTTACAGTGAACAAAGTAGGGAAGATCACTAGACCATGCATGTATGACCTAAATCAAATCCCTTATGATTATACAGTGGAAGTGAGAAATAGATTTAAGGGACTAGATCTGATAGAGTGCCTGATGAACTATGGAATGAGGTTTGTGACATTGTACAGGAGACAGGGATCAAGACCATCCCCATGGAAAAGAATTGCAAAAAAGCAAAATGGCTGTCTGAGGAGGCCTTACAAATAGCTGTGAAAAGAAGAGAAGCGAAAAACAAAGGAGAAAAGGAAAGATATAAGCTTCTGAATGCAGAGTTCCAAAGAATAGCAAGGAGAGATAACAAAGCCGTCCTCAGCGACCAATGCAAAGAAATAGAAGAAAACAGCAGAATGGGAAAGACTAGAGATCACTTCAAGAAAATTACAGATACCAAGGGAACATTTCATGCAAAGATGGGCTTGATAAAGGACAGAAATTGTATGGCCCTAACAGAAGCACAAGATATTAAGAAGAGGGGGGCAAGAATACACAGAAGAACTCACAACCCAAATAAGCACAATGGTGTGATCACTCACCTAGAGCCAGACATCCTGGAATGTGAAGTCCAGTGGGCCTTAGAAAGCATCACTACGAACAAAGCTAGTGGAGGTGATGGAATTCCGTTGAGCTATTTCAAATCCTGAAAGATGATGCTGTGAAAGTGCTGCACTCAATATGCCAGCAATTTTGGAAAACTCAGCAGTGGCCACAGGACTGGAAAGGTCACTTTTCATTCCAAACCCAAAGAAAGGCAATGTTAAACAATGCTCAAACTCCCACACAATTGCACTCATCTCACATGCTAGTAAAGTGATGCATAAAATTCTCCAAGTCAGGTTTCAGCAATACATGAACTGTGAACTTCCAGATGTTCAAGCTAGTTTTAGAAAAGGCAGAGGAACCAGAGATCAAATTGCCAACATCCGCTGAATCATCGAAAAAGGAGGAGAGTTCCAGAAAAACATCTATTTCTGCTTTATTGACTATGCCAAAGCCTTTGACTGTGTGGATCACAATAAACTGTGGAAAATTCTGAAAGAGATGGGAATACCAGACCACCTGACTTGCCTTTTGAGAAACCTGTATGCAGGTCAGGAAGCAACAGTTAGAACTGGACATGGAACAACAGACTGGTTCCAATAGGAAAAGGCGTATATCAAGGCTGTATATTGTCACCCTGATTATTTAACTTATATGCAGAGTACATCATGAGAAACGCTGGGTTGGAAGAAGCACAAGCTGCAATCAAGATTGCTGGGAGAAATATCAATAACCTCAGATATGCAGATGACAGCACCCTTATGGCAGACAGTGAAGAGGAACTAAAAAGCCTCTTGATGAAAGTGAAAGTGGAGAGTGAAAACGTTGGCTTAAAGCTCAACATTCAGAAAACGAAGATCATGGCATCTGGTCCCATCACTTCATGGGAAATAGATGGGGAAACAGTGGAAACAGTGCCAGACTTTATTTTTGGGACTCCAAAATCACTGCAGATGGCGACTGAAGCCATGAAATTAAAAGACGCTTACTCCTTGGAAGGAAAGTTATGACCAACCTAGATAGCATATTCAAAAGCAGAGACATTACTTTGCCAACAAAGGTCCGTCTAGTCAAGGCTATGGTTTTTCCAGTGGTCATGTATGGATGTGAGAATTGGACTGTGAAGAAAGCTGAGCACCAAAAAATTGATGCTTTTGAATTATGCTGTTGGAGAAGACTCTTGAGAGTCCCTTGCACTCAAGGAGGTCCAACCAGTCCATCCGAAAGGAGATCAGTCCTGGGTGTTCACTGGAAGGACTGATGCTAAAGCTGAAACTCCAATACTTTGGCCACCTCATGGGAAGAGTTGACTCATTGGAAAAGACCCTGATGCTGTGAGGGATTGGGGGCAGGAAGAGAAGGGGACGACAGAGGATGAGATGGCTGGATGGCATCACCAACTCGATGGACATGAGTTTGGGTGAACTCTGGAAATTGATGATGGACAGGGTGGCCTGGCATGCTGCAATTCATGGGGTCGCAAAGAGTTGGACATGACCAAGTGACTGAACTGAACTAACTGAACAATTTTTAAAATATTCACCTTGTAAACACAAGAAGTGTTCTAATTAAAATTATTCATAAACTTGATAGAAAAATAATAGAAAATTTAGCTTTAAAAGTTGAACCATTCAAAAGATCTGCTTATCCATTTGATATTCAAAATTTCAAAAAATAAGTAAAATTCTATTGTAATATATGTAGTGTGATTATATAATGATGACACTTATTAGACCTTTTTGCTGAACAATAAGGCAGAACATGGCTTCTTTAATCTGTACCATGTGTACCAGGGACAGGCTCCAGAAGAAAGAACAAGAGACATAATCTGAAAATATGTATTAATATACCTATAAGTGACTAGGAACTAGCATTCAGAATTAGTATGGACTATAAATAAAGAGCAGTATGAAAAAAATGTAAAAAGGACTATGAATCAACATGGAAAAAAATCAAATACCATTAAGAACATTAATTACCTTAATTTTAACACTGGCTTGGGAACTTCCTTTAACTTTGAACCTTAAAAATGAAATTGCTTTGCCAATTACTTTAGTCTATTTCCATTTGCCTTTTTACCCAAACGTGGTATGTCAGGTAGCTTCCTAATCTACCAAGAATGGGTGTTATTCACTGCCTAATCACTCATATAAACAGTAAATGCATGGATGTAAAATCACAGAAGCAGAAGTATATGAGGAGAGCTCTTAAGTCTCTGAGGCAGGTCTGACATTTATAAAACAAAAGCAGGAGGGAAGGAGGATTACATGTGAAATATATGAAAACTCTCAGACCATAACTCAGTGCTAAGAAAACTTCTGCTAGACACATGGGAAATCCCCGTGGGTCAAAAGCCCCCTGTTATAGGAACCCCACACCCCACAGAAGTGAACCTGCGCAGGCATCAGCCGGGAACAATATAGAGAAGTATGACCTTGGAGTGATCGTGCTATGATGTGGAGCTATAGGAGGCAGCAGTGGGTACTACTGTCAGCAAACTGTGCTCCCTACAGTAGGAAACCTGAAGGGTACATTTTCAAGGCTGCCATAACCTGTATTATGGTTTAATGATTATCAATAAGTTTTAATGTGTACCTGTAGTAACCATATGATCATTTTATTCAATTGATTATTAACATTTAATTGTTTTATGATGTTTTCCATAAAGGGAAGGATATATCTATTACATTACTTGATGATATTTAAATGATGAAAATAGATTAAATACAATAAATTATAAGTAATACAATAATTCCAATTAAATGTAAGGTTTCTGATAGATGTGAAAATTAAACATAATCCAATTGAAATTCAAGAAAATGGTGTTGTGGAGAGTAGCTCAGGAACCTGTATAGGATAGGCAATGATTTGTCAGATTTTAAAAATTATTTGTGATTTATCAGAACTATGCCATAATTAGAGTCATAGGAAAATGTGAATAGTATTTAAGGATTATGCAAATATATTTCAATATGTAACAATAAAGATCATGGTGATTTTTAAAAATTACAAATTAGGAAGCAGTAAATCAGGCCTGCTTTCTCCAAATCAAACTATAATATGATGTTTAAGATTCTTGTTCAGTGTGTCTTAAACGTGAAAATCATTTTTTAGTTTTTCAAGTTTTAGAGTGGGCAAGTGGGTTAGCTGTTGCATTATGCTCTTCAGGTTTATGATGCCTCTTCTTCTTCCTCAATCCATTTCTCCAAATAAGTTATGTTTCAGCACCAGGAATCTTTTGAAAACCACCAAATCTTTTGGAAATAGATTTGGTAATGATTGAATAAATAAACACAATAGAAAGTAACAAAAAATACTATCAAAGAAATATAGGCCAAGACATCTTTATTTCATCCAATGTCATTAATTGCTTGAAAACATAGTAAACATGCCTTCAAGTACTTAAAACCTTTGTCCCTTTAATCACTTTTTTTTTATCTCTGTAAACAATGGCCAGAGAAGGCAATGGCACCCCACTCCAGTACTCTTGCCTGGAAAATCCCATGGATGGAGGAGCCTGGTGGGCTGCAGTCCATGGGGTCGCTGGAAGTCAGACACGACTGAGCGACTTCACTTTCACGCATTGGAGAAGGAAATGGCAACCCACTCCAGTGTTCTTGCCTGAAGAATCCCAGGGACAGGGGAGCCTGGTGGGCTGCCATCCATGGGGTCGCACAGAGTCAGACACGACTAAAGCGACTTAGCAGCAGCAGCAGCAGCAGCAAACAATGGCATCTCAATGAGAACTCAGGCCATAAGTTAGCCAGTTATCACAGGTTTGGTTCCTGGGAAGCAAATTCTGAAACAAAGATTAACACACAGGAAGTTCATTAGGGCATGCTCTTCTTATCAACAGATATGAAAGGGTGTAGGAATAAGAATGATTAGACAGCAGAGATGTTGGGTTTCAATGCATTCTCATTAAAGGCCTTAGCCACAGTTTTAGGGAAACTGAATCTACAGGGCATTGAGAGTTACCCCAACGGCTCAGTAAGTAAAGAGTCTACCTGCAATTCAGGAGACACAGGAGCCGTGGGTTTGATCCTTGGGTGGAAAGATCCCCTGGAGAAGAACATGGCAACCCACTCTAGTATTTTACCGAGGAAACCCCAAGTACGAGGAGTGAGGCAGGCTATAGCCCAGGGAGTTGCAAAGTGTCAGACATGACTGAGCAACAAAACAAAATAAAATAAAAAGTTGGGCAAAGGAGGCTATCTCACTTATTATTCACACTATTCACACTGTGCTAGTCATTCACTGAAGCTGACCTGCTTCAGGAGGTGCTCATACCTTGTACAAAGCCACTCACTTCAGCTTAGACCAGTCTCAAAGAAGGCTGACAGCTGAAGGCTGTCTGTCAGCAGCACTCTCAAGAAGCTAAAAGAATAAATTCTTCCATCTTGAAAAAATATTAAGATAGTACTGTATGTCACAGCCTCCTGTATACTTGTAAAGGAAATGACTACCTGGAGACTAAGAAGAAAACCATGCCCATGTGAGTGTAGTCAGCTGATCTTTGACAAAGGAGCAAAAGCAGAACAATGGAGAAAAGATAACTGTTTCAACAAATGGTGCTGGAACAACTGGACATCCATATACAAAAAAAAAAAAAAAATCTAGTCACACACTTCACATCCTTAACACAATTAATTCAAAATTGATCATAGAACTAAATTTGGAAACAGTAAAAGGATCAGAGTTACTAGGGGCCAGGAGAAAGGGAGAAATAAAATCATTTTTAGGGCACTGAAACTACTAATCCCTGTAGAAAACTATATGCATGTCATTATACATATGTCAAACTTCATAGAATATACTTCCCAGGAGGTGCTAGTGATAAAAAAAACCTACCTGCCAATGCAGGAGACATAAGAGATGTGTGTTCAATCCCTGGATTGGGAAGACTCCCTGGAGAAGGAAGTGTCAACCCACTCTAGTATTCTTGCCTGGAGAATCCCGTGGACAGAGGAGCCTGACAAGCTACTGTTCACACAGTTGCAAAGAGTCAGACATGACTGAAGTGACTTACTACAAGCAGGAGCATGGAATATAAACCACCAAGAAGAAACCTTAAGGTAAACTACGGATTTTGGATGATAATGGTGGGTCAGTGTGGGCTCAATGATTCTAACAAACGTACCTCTTTGGTGCAAGATATTGATAGTGGGGGAAGCTATTGTTTGGATAAGTTAATAACTTACCAGATGCTTGTACTGATTATATATATTATATATAATATATATATATATATGAACCTATGTATGTATGTGTATACACATGTGTATGCTTATTAGTTAGTCAGTTAGTTACTTCAATTGCTCAGTCATGTGACTCATTGCGACCCCATGGACTGCAGCATGCCAGGCTTTCTTGTCCATCACCAACTCATGGAAATTGCTCAAACTCATATTGATGGATTCCGTGATGCCATCCAACAATCTCATCCTTTGTCATCCTCTTCTCCTGCCTTCAATCTTTTTCAGAATCAGGGTCTTTTCCAAGGATTCAGTTCTTCGCATTAGGTGGCCAAAGTATTGGAGTTTCAGCTTCAGCACCAGTCCTTCCAATGAATATTCAAGACTGATCTCCCCTAGGATGGTTGGATCTCCTTGCTGTCCAAGGGATTCGCAAGAGTCTTCTCCAACACCACAGTTTAAAAGCATCAGTTCTTCAGAGCTCAGCTTACTTTATAGTCCAACTCTCACATCCATACACGACTACTGGAAAAACCATAGCTTTGACTAGATGGACCTTTGTTGGCAAAGTAATGTCTGTGCTTTAAGTATGCTGTCTAGGCTGGTCATAGCTTTTCTTCCAAGGAGCAAGTGTTTTCTAATTTCATGGCTGCAATCACCATCTGCAGTGATTTTGGAGACCAAGAAAATAAAGTCTGTCACTGTTTCCATTGTTTCCCCATCTATTTGTCATGATGTGATGGGACCAGATGCCACGATTTAGTTTTTTAAATGTTGAGCTTTAACCCAGCTTTTTCACTCTCCTCTTTCATTTTCATCAAGAGGCTCTTTAGTTCCTCTTTGCTTTTTGCCATACGAGTGGTATAATCTGCATATCTGAGGTATTGATATTTTCCCTGGCAATCTTGAATCCAGCTTGTGCTTCATCCACCTTGTGTACACAGTGTATAAGTCAAATAAGCAGGGTGATAATATACAGCCTTGTCATACTCCTTTCCCGATTTGGAACCACTCCACTGTTTCATGTCCGGTTCTAAATGTTGCTTCTTGACCTGCATACAGATTTCTCAGGAGGCAAGTCAGGTGGTCTGGTATTCCCATCTCTTTAAATTTTCCACAGTTTGTTGCAATCCACATAGTCAAAGGCTTTGATGTAGTCAATAAAACAGAAGTAAATTTTTTTTCTGGGACTCTCTTACTTTTTCTATGATTCAATGGATGTTATCAATTTGATCTCTGGTTCCTCTGCCTTTTCTAAATCCAGCTTGAACATCTGAAAGTTCTCAGTTCATGTACTGTTGAAGTCCAAAAATCCATGTGTCATAGCTGTTAGTAACTTTTCATGATTATTGATGAGTGTGTTATATGGTAGAACTATAAATATAGGTGAAGTAAGGTAATTTTATTTGGTCATGTGTTTTGATCTGCCAAGTATGTTCACTAGCTTATTGCATTTTTTTTTTTTTTGAGCACTGGCACAGTGCCCCAAACATTTCTAGGTTTGGGGTCTCCCACATTGCAGGCAGACGCTTTACCATCTGAGCCACCAGGGAAGCCCTAGGAAAATAATAGGGAACCAAATTTGATGCTCTTCCTCATAGAGTGTACTTCCTTTTGATTAGTCACTCAGTCATGTCCGACTCTTTGCGACCTCATGGACTGACTGTAGCCCACTAGACTCCTCTGTCCATGGGGATTCTCCAGGCAACAATACTGGAGTGAGGTGACATGCCCTCCTCCAAGGGATTTTTTCCAAACCAGGGATCGAACCCAGGTCTCCCACATTAGAGGCGGATTCTTCACTGTCTCAGCCACCAGGGAAGCCCAGAGCATAGTTCCTGCTGAGTTGCTTATCACTCACTCTATCACAGAAGGAAATCAAGTGGTTATGGTAGTCTTTAAAACAAAAAAGAAAAACATAAGCTACTTCTACTCATGTTTTATTAAGTACTTTTAATTTATTTTTAACTATTTAAGTAATTTGTTTTGGAACTTTGAGAGCAAGATCCATTTCTTTCTACCTCATTTACTTCAAAGATGAATAATTGTGTGTGTTAAGTTAATTGTTGCTTTAATTTGCATTATAACTTTAATTTTGCTCTTATGGGTAGAGTAAATTAATTCATATTTGTGCCAAAAAATCTAGTCTGCTCTTTTTCTAGTTTGTTTGTCAAAACAAATATTATAATAGTACTCATAATTTGCCTGATAGATAATTTTCCTGTTACTCTGTATCTTAAATATTTGGCTGCAACACAAGTTATTATTTGGTATTTTGTAAAATATAAGAATTTATGGTAACGTGTTAAATTCAAAATATGCTATTACTGGGGATTTCTCCAGTTGTTAGTGTTAGTCTAGTGGCTAAGACTCCATGTTCCCAATGCAGGGGGACTGGGTTTGATCCCTGGTCAGGGAACTAGATTCCTCATGGCACAATTAAGAGTTTGCATGCTGTAACTAAAGATCCCACATGCTGCAACAAGTATCAAAGATCCATGTGCCATAACTAAGACCCAACATGGCCAAATAATTAAATATATAAATTAAAAAATATATGTATGTCATTACGATTCCAATCTGTGGACATTGCTTAGCTTCATATGAGTGATGCAGATTTTAATTGAATCATGATCATTACTACATGATTAAAATTGTGACCTGAAATAATAACAAGAAGGTAAGAATTAATGCAAAATGCACATGAAGTCAGCATTTACCATTCAAAAGCATCAGTTGGAAAGTCACTAAGGTCACTAAGTCACTATACAAAATAATTTGTCAAGTAAATATAGAAAACCTGTGTTCAACCAAAGTGAACAGATCTCTTGGCTGAATAATTTCTCTGAAATTGTATTATGCTAATGTGCAATTTAAAGTTTTTAGACTGACATTGCATTTGCAGCTTTTCTCTGTGATGATGATGGTTATGACGATGATTCTTTTTATCCAACATTCTTTAAAAAGCCACAGGATACAATTTTAGAAGCAAAAACCTTTAAATGAAGCCTTTAAACAATGTAATACATTTAATTTGTTCTGGGTTATACTCACAGCACTTTCAGAATTAAAAATCTGACTACATAATTATATTTAAATAATGAATGATATAGGTACAAAATTTGTTTCTAGCTTACTTGTTTCTGAAAACAAGGAACATCTGGGAATAGTATGAGGGAAAGGACCCATGGCGTTTTATATATAATCCAGGGCCATGAAAAATTTCCAGGCTCTCTAAGTTTTGATAAAAGAAAACATCAAACAAAAACACAGGTGTGAATAAATTGGAAAGAGGGCAGAGGTATAGAAAAAATTGAAGTTAGGGAAGAAAGGGTTAGAGTTAGTAGTTGTGGAAAAACAATGGCAAAGAGGCAAAAAAATAATTTAGAAGTCTTGGATATGATAAAAATAAATAAATAGAAATTATTTGTATAGGGATAGTTGGGGACCTGAATTATGCCAAATAGTGAGAGGTGAGTTGTACAGATAAGGTTTATAACCCAATGCAAATGATTTAATTGAACAATTAAATCTATCAGACCACCCTCCAGATTCTTACAGTGACAATTGTTGCAGGATGTACTGAGGTCTCCAGTAAAGCTTGCATATCTTTACCCCTTCAAAATATATATAAAAGGAATATGTAAAATTATAATAAATTTCATTACATGCAGTAGGCAATCATTTCCTGAAAATCTTGCTATGGAGTTACTGAAATATTTATCAAGTTGGATGTTATAATTATTTGCATTGATGAGCACCTTTAATTGCATTTGCATATATGTCATAATTATTCAACTTGCATATAAATTGAATGATTGGATTATTTTACTGGAATACTTCAGAGAACTTACAGAATTCTAAAGAAAGGCATATTTTAACCTGCAAATATGTGACTAAATGTTTTTATAAAATGTATTTTATTGTGTAATATATCACATACATCAACCTGGTGTATCTAACAGACATTTTGAGTTTAAAAGATGAGTAATAAAATAAATACACCTGATGCAGTATAACCACAAATAAAATATTATCAGAATCTTTGATGCCTTCAAAGTAACTCCAGCCAAATGCACCCTTGGTGGTGGTTTAATTGTTAAGTCGTGTCTGACTCTTGTGACCCCATGGACTGTAGCTCACCAAGGTCCCCTCTCCATAGGATTTTCCAAGCAAGAATGCTAGAGTGGGTTTCCATTTCCTTCTCCAGGGGATCTTCCAGACCCAGTGTTCTAATCCAGGTCTCCTGCACTGCAGGCAGATTCTTTATCAACTGAGCTACCAGGGAAGCCTGTAAATGCACCCTTATTCCTCCAAAAATTGCCAATCATATTCAAATAACTTGAATTCTGAATCCATTTAATTACAAAATAATTACACACAAAGAATATATATACAGAGAAAAGTGGATAAAGCAAAAATATAAATCTCAAAAATGTATCACAAAACAAAACCCCTGTAACCTCCAACCAGAAAAATAAATGAAATAATATGAGAAGCATCAAAGCCCCTCTTGTACCCCCTCTCAGTCATCACACCCCACCCCTCCCCAAAGTTAACAGTATGCTGACTTCTATGGCAATGATGACTTTGCATTTTTTTCAGAGTCTTTTCATCTCAATATGCATGTTTTAAGACTTTGACTTAGTTTTGTAGACTTTTGAACTTCGTATAAATGCAAACAATATAATAAATGTTCTTTTGGATCTGGATTTTTTTGGTTCAGTGTTGTATATCTTAAATTTATCCATGTTATCATGCATATTAGTATTTTATTTATTGTAGTATAGAATATCACTTATGCCTACTCTTGTAAAAATTACTTAGTGCACATACACAATAAACTCTTTTGTCTATTTCTAGGTGTGAAGTCGCAAAGTCATATAGCCTATGGACCAGTACTCGTAAATATAGAAATCTGCTTTCTAAAGTGGTTGTACAAATTGTCTCTAAGTCGGGAAAAGAGCAATCAGAAGTATATAAAGTTTCCTATCTATATCTTTACTAATGCTTGTGTTTTTAAATTACTTTTTTAATGTAATAAATCTCATGGTCATATACATTATGTTTGAAACTATTTGTTTCATCTATAATTTTAATTAAAATTTTATAATGTGAATTTTTAAAGTGAAATTTGTAAGTGACCTATTCATACAAATGGGCTTCCTTTGTGGCTCAGAGGTAAAATACCCACCTGCCAATGCAGGAGATGCAGGTTAAATCCCTGGGTCCAGAAGATTCTCTGGAGAATGAAATAGCAACCCTTCCAGTATTCTTGCTTGGAAAATCCAAAGACAGGGAAGCCTGGGGACTACAGTCCATGGGGTTGCAAAAGAGTCAGAAAAAACTTAGTGACTAAACAACAAAAAACAGCAATACATACAAATAAGTATCTATAGCTCATTGAATCTATAGAAATTAATACACCAGCCAAAACAGAAGTCAAATCATGGAACAGACTATTACCAACATCTCAGAAGCAGTCTGTCCCCTTTCAGGCATCTCTACAGGTAACTGTTTTATCAGTAACCTCAGATATGAAGATGACACCACCCTTATAGCAGAAAGTGAAGAACTAAAGAGCCTCTTGGTGAAAGTGAAAGAGGAGAGTGAAAAAGTTGGCTTAAAGCTCAACATTTAGAAAACGAATATCATGGCATCTGGTCCCATCACTTCATGGGAAATAGACGGGGAAACAGTGGAGACAGTACAGACTATTTTTTTGGGCTCCAAAATCACTGCAGATGGTGATTGCATCCATGAAATTAAAAGATGCTTACTTCTTGGAAGGAAAGTTATGACCAACCTAGACAACGTATTAAAAAGCAGAGACATTACTTTGCCAACAAAGGTCCATCTAGTCAAGACTATGGTTTTTCCCGTAGTGATGTATGGATGTGAGAGATGGACTAAAAAGAAAGCTGAGTACAGAAGAATTGATGCTTTTTAACTGTGGTGTTGGAGAAGACTCTTGAGAGTCCCTTGGACTGCCAAACAGAGATGCAACCAGTCCACCCTAAAGGAGATCAGTTCTGGGTGTTCATTGGAAGCACTGATGTTGAAGCTGAAACTCCAATACTTTGGCCACCTGATGTGAAGAGCTGACTCATTTGAAAAGACCCTGATGCTGGGAAAGATTGAGGGTAGAAGGAGAAGGGACGACAGAGGATGAGATGGTTGGATGGGATCACAGACTCAATGGACATGGGTTTGGGTAGATGCCAGGATTTGGTGATGGACAGGGTGGCCTGGCGTGCTGTGGTCCATGGGGTCGCAAAGAGTCAGATATGACTGAGCGACTAAACTGAACTGAACTGAACACAATAGATTAATTTGCCTGAAGGCACCAGTACTTTACTTTTTCCTGTATTCATATTCTTATCTGATAATTTCTCAGCACTCTTCCATTCTAACTTTGGCTTGGCTATGAGACGGTAGCAAAAATTATTTAAACAGAGACTTGAAATGCACTTGTTTGATTGGGTTTGCTTTTGTTTTTGCTCTCAGCTATCAACACAAAAACTTCAAAGGGGAAAATGATAGAGAATGAAAGGCACATGAAAAAGAATGTGACCTCTCAGTGCCCCTAGATGAGGCCATCTATTTCACTGATGCCTGGTCTTGTTTTGTTACTTCCTTCCGTCTATTTTAATTTCTCTTCGTTTTTAAGGTTCCTGAAGTAGATACTTAGATCATTGTTTTTTAGACATTCTTCTTCACTAATGTGTACTCTTTGGGGATACATCTTCCTCTAAACACTGTTGAGGAGCATCTTTCAAGGACTGATGTATTATAACTTAATGTTAACTAACTTGAAATGATTTTTCGTTTCCCTTGTGATGCTTTTCTTTACCCTTAAGCTATTTGGAAATATATTCCTTAATTTCCTATCAGTTTGAGTTTTCTGTTGTCATTTTGTTACTCATTTATTCTCATTCCACTCTACTCCAGAAAATTCTATGGATGATTTAAGTTTAATAGAATTGAGATGCAGTTTATTGTATGACATTTTTAATAGTTTTGCATCATTTGTCTGAAAAAGATCCTATTATTTACCATTGTTTAATGTGATGTTTTATAATTTCTAGTAGATTGCTTTTATTAAGTTGTGTTTTTCATAAAATCTATTTCCTTTTATTTTCTGTTTGTCATTTATGGGGTGAAGTATATCCATATTTCTTCCTATGACATGGATCTTTTTATTTTGCTTTTCATATCAGTATTTTTTTACTTTATTTTGAATGTATAGTATTTTATGCATACATATTTATTATTTCAGTAAATTGACCTTGCATGCTAAATCATTTCATTTGTGTCCAACTCTTTGTGACCCTGTGGACTGTAGCCCACCAGGCTCCTCTGTCCATGGGATTGTCCAGGCAAGAATACTGAAGTGGGTTGTCATTCCCTCCTCCAGGGGATCGTCCCAACCCAGGGATCAAACCTGCATCTCTTATGTCTCTTGCATTAGCAGGAGGTTCTTTACCACTAGTGCCACCAGAAAAGGTCCATAAATTGACCTTGAAAGTGAAAGTGAAGTCGCTCTGTCGTGTCCGACTCTTTACGACCCCATGGACTGTAGCCTACCAGACTCTTCCCTCCATGGGATTCTCCAGGCAAGAGTACTGGAGTGGGTTGCCATTTCCTTCTCCAGGGGAATCTTCCCCACCCAGGGATTGAACCCGGGTTTCCAGCATTCCAGGCAGACAACTTCAACCGCTGAGCCACCAGGGAAGCCCCAAAAATTGACCTTGGTACATTAATATTAGAACAAATGTCCTCTATTTGTCTGTATTATCTGTTTTTTGCTAATGACTCTATCACTAGCATAGTTATACCGTATGGGTTTGTTTTATCTACATTTTCTATACTTTTGAATAAATTTTGTATCTACTGTACTCAACTTTTTAAATTGGGGGATACACTTCTGATAGGCCTATGATGAAATCCCACAGCTCTGAACTCCAGAATCAAGATGGCTTGTCTGGCCGCCCAATGAAATGAGTGAACGTTATAGATGTTGTTTTCAGATAGAACCATAAAATTTCTACTTGAGATTACTGTAGAACTCTCTTTACTCTGGCAAACCAATCATGGAATTATGGGCTTAGACCTTCCATAAACCTTGATTCGTAGGCGAGGATGATGTAGAGAAGAATATCAACTCCAATAATCCGTAACAGACAGGTACCATGAACAGGAAATGAATGTTTGATCTTTTAAACCTCTGAAATTTTGAGCAATTTCATTGTAGTCTGCCTTTAGTAATACAAGAAGTTTTAAGTTATGGATTCAATTATAGAATTATTTAAATTTTCTACTTTATCTTATGTCATTTTATTTTTCTAAGATCTCTCATTTAAAAAAATTAACATAAATTATTTGCAACATACTATCATGATCTTTGTAATATTATCTCTTGTTGTTGTTTAGGCACTTCATCATGTCTAACTCTTCTGCAGCCTCATGTACTGTAGCCCACCAGACTCTTCTGTCCATGGGATTTCCCAGGCAAGAATACTGGAGTGGGTTGTCATTTCCTTCTTCAGGGGACTTTCCTGAACCAGGGATCAAATCTGCATCTCCTGCATTGGCAGGCAGATTCTTTATCACTGAGCTACCAGGGAAGCCCAATATTATCTGTAGTGATGACATTTTTTGTGTTTATGACAATGTTTTTGTGCTTTCTCCTTATTTCTAGTTGATCAGTCTTGGAAGTATGAATCTTACAAGGTATTTTCTTGGTTAATTTTCTCTGCTGAGTGTGATATACAACAATTTCTGCTTTTATTGACACATTTAATATTTACTTACTTCTGCATTCTCTGGGTTTAGATTTCTTATTTGATAACTTCTTAAAATAACTCATTGATTCTACAGCCTTTCTCTTTTTCTAATATATGACTTTATATTGGTATTTTTTCTTTGAAAATGGTCTTATCTGTGTCCTGGATACAAATATGCTAATTATGTTTCAGTTCAACGTATTTTCTACTTTCAAAATAAATTTCCTTTATGATGCATATATGCAGACATTTTACCTTAATTTCCAGACATAAAGGTGTTTTTATTCTTGGTGTTGTTTTCTTTCTAGATTTCACTGTGGGCAGAGAAAATATGAAAAATAATTTCAATCCTTTGAGATCTGAAGTCTCTCATGAGAAATCAGAGCTCAGAGTATGCGCTCATAGGACTCTGCCTAAATTTGTACCACTTGTGAGTCTAAAGTATCCTGAATGGAGAATTTTATTTAAAGTGAATATGTGTTGCTAGTGACCCTGTATGTCTGACAGAAGCAGACGTGGATCCCATCTGGACATAAAGTATTCCCAAAGAAAACATTTCAAGGAAAATGAGCAGACAATAGGCAGGCTAACAAATTGTTTGAGGAAACTAGGTACTTGGGGTTTAGAAACAGCAACAGAAATAATAAAAAGCAGGGACACACTTTCTAAAATGTCACTCATTATCATTTTCTGACTTTGGATATTAAATAACTGTGCTGAACAAGACTTTTAAAAAGAAAAAGAATATAAATAAATGTCAGATCTTTTAAAAATTTAGAAAAAACCATGGTTGAACAAAATTTTATACACTGTAACAATATGTTTATTCATAATCTAGTTTAGGCAGAAAGACAAATAAAAGGAGAAGTTGGAAGATAAGGAGAATTGGGTGGGAAGTTCTAAAATATATCTATTTACATCTAGAGAGATGAACTAGAATACAGAAGGAACAACATGTGAGGAGTTAATAAAAGCAATAATGATCAAATCTAATATGGGAAAAATAGCCTCAGAAAATATGTTGGACAATATAAACAAAGGTTGATTAAAATTTTTCATATTGATAATAAAGAATGTATATAAAATAAACAGAATTCTACTAAAAGCTTAGACAGAGTATATTACATTTGAACAAGATAGAAGAGAAAAGCCAGTTAATTAAACACAGGGGGAAGACATGAGAAGCTCTCAGGAAGTGATTGACCATCAAGAAATATAAAATTTAAAAAGTCCCACAAGAAAGTATATGAACTAGATTAAATTACTAGTGTTCTCCAAAAATTATCTATCAGGTCTTCCTAATACTATTTTTAAATAAAGAAAAAACCCTCAAGCTCCTTAGACTCAGACAATCCCAATGAAACAAGTGATTGTAGACTCTTAAATAATAAACTACCAAATCAAACTTGAAATAATTTAGAAGTATAATAATAGCAACTTCCTTAACTTAGTAATGATCACAGTATGCAAAATCCTAAGGCAAATAACATAATTATTGGTGAAAATGGATGACTCCCTTCTGAAATCAAATAAGAAAGGGTATCTTCTCTTATTCTACTATTTAATAACATGGTCCTGACATACCTGACAGATTCAACAAATGAAAAGATAAAAGATATAGTTATTGTAATTGAGGAAACTAAATGATCATTAGTTAAAAATAATATATAATAATAACTAATGTGGAGAGAAAAAAAAGAAAATATTGAAGGGTTTGAACTTGTACAATGTTGTCAACTACATCAGTGGTAACTGTATAGATAATATAATAAACATAAGATATGATTCACCTGTAACAAAAGCTAGCAAATGTGGAGACATGAACTAAGATCGTGTAAGTCCACACAGAATTTTAAAGACATTAAAAGACAGAGTAATATATCTAGCTTAAAAGAGTAATATTCTATACACTTTGATAGGATATTTTACAATTATAAAGATGTAAATTATCCTCAACTTAGCCATTAAATTATTTATTTTATGAGTCCATTTGTACACCTTCAGTTCAGTTTAGTTCAGTTCAGTCGCTCAGTCGTGTCCGACTCTTTGCGACCCCATGAATCACAGCATGCCAGGCCTCCCTGTCCATCACCAACTCCCGGAGTTCACTCAAACTCATGTCCATTGAGTCGGTGATGCCATCCAGCCATCTCATCCTCTGTCATCCCCTTCTCCTCCTGCCCCCAATCCCTCCCAGCATCAGAGTCTTTTCCAATGAGTCAACTCTTTGCATGAGGTGGCCAAAGTACTGGAGTGTCAGCTTTAGCATCAGTCCTTCCACTGAACACCCAAGACTGATGTCCCTTAGAATGGACTTAAAATGGTAGAAAAAAAAAAATACCAAGACCGAACATTGCTGAGGACATAGAACAATTAAATTTTCATAAACTCTTAAAAAGTTATAATGTATTTTACCCTATAACCCAGAAATGTTATTCCTATTTTCTAACCAAGAAAATACTTGAACAAGAATATTTTTAGTATTCTTTCTCAATAATAACTCCAAACTGGAATCATCCAAATATTCCTAAGAAAAAACTGAATAAACAAATGTTTGTGTACTTATGTCATAAATTACTATTCTGCTTTAGAAAGGAACACACTGTTGATAAGAATATGACATGAATGAATCTCAACAGCTGTAAGTGGACAAAAGGACATAGTTCTTTATATGAAATATTTAGATATGTAAAAGTAATAAATGTTAGACATAAAAACAGATGCTGTCTCTTTGCCTTGGGAGGGGCTGGCTGGCTTACAATGACTGACTGAGAAAGAACACATATGAGTGCTTTGCATTGACATATTCTATATTTTGATAAGGGAATGTTTACAAGGGTGTAGTGGCTCAGGTGGTAAAGAATCTACCTGCAATGTGGGAGACCTGGGTTCAATCCCTGGGAAAATCCCCTGGAGGAGGGCATGTCAACTCACTCCAGTATACTTGCCTGGAGAATCCCATGGACAGAGGAGCCTGGCAAGCTATGGGGTTGTCCATGGGGTCGCAAAGACTCAAATACAAATGAGCAACTGAGCACATGCATTTGTCAAAAGCCATTGAATAGCACATTTAAGGGTTTCCATTTTACTCTACTTAAATTGCACCTTAATTCAATAATACATGCATTTAAAACATGACAAGAAGATAAACAAATAAAGATAATGTACATTAAATTCTGTAGAATGATTTGCTATGGACATTCTGTGGAAAGGAAACAGAGAATAGAAGAAAATAAATGGAAAAAAGAAGTGAAAAAGGAAGTTACAGGTTACTAAGAAGGATGATAATATGTTATTTAATGAATATGAAACTGAAACCTAAAATACTTGATGTCTGAAAAGAAAATGAAAAACAAAAATGTGTTTTTAGAAAATCAGTGTTTCATGGATATTTTCACATGTCTACAAAGCAAGCACTTTCTGATCAAAGTTACTGGCATTCTGTGTTAAAAGACGATTAACTGACAACCATGACTTAAAAGTTGGAAACAGTAAATTTCTTAGCAAAGATTGGCATATTATTCACCTTTAGAGCCACAACAAACTGGTTCCAAATATGAAAGGGAGTACATCAAGGCTGTATACTGTCAGCCTGCTTATTTAACTTATATGCAGAGTACATCATGAGAAACGCTGGGCTGGAAGAAGCACTGGAATCAAGATTGCCAGGAGAAATATCAATAACCTCAGATATACAGATGACACCACCCTTATAGCAGAAAGTGAAGAGGAACTAAAAAGCCTCTTGATGAAAGTGAAAGTGGAGAGTGAAAAGGTTGGCTTAAAGCTCAACATTCAGAAACGAAGATCAATGGCATCTGGTCCCGTCACTTCATGGGTAACAGATGGGGAAACAGTGTCAGACTTTATTTTTCTGGGCTCCAAAATTGCTGCAGATGGTGACTGCAGCCATGAAGTTAAAAGACGCTTACTCCTTGGGAGGAAAGTTATGACCAACCTAGATAGCATATTCAAAAGCAGAGACATTACTTTGCCAACAAAGGTCTGTCTAGTCAAAGCTATGGTTTTTCCAGTGGTCATGTGTGGATGTGAGAGTTGGACTGTGAAGAAAGCTGAGAGCCGAAGAACTGATGCTTTTGAACTGTGGTGTTGGAGAAGACTCTTGAGAGTCCCTTGGACTGCAAGGAGATCCAACCAGTCCATTCTGAAGGAGATCAGCCCTGGGATTTCTTTGGAAGGAATGATGCAAAATCTGAAACTCCAGTACTTTGGCCACCTCATGCGAAGAGTTGACTCATTGGAGAAGACTCTGATGCTGGGAGGGATTGCGGGCAGAAGGAAAAAGGGGACAACAGAGGATGAGATGGCTAGATGGCATCACCGACTAGATGGACGTAGGTTTGAGTGAACTCCGGGAGTTGGTGATGCACAGGGAGGCCTGGCGTGCTACGATTCATGGGGTCGCAAAGAGTCAGACATGACTGAGCGACTGAATTGAACCTATGTAGTTTTCAAAGGGTAGTAAACATAGGAAAATCTCAGAAGATGGGGGTGGATTGCCATTCCCTTCTCCAGGGGATCTTCCCAACCCAGGGATCAAACTTGGGTCTCCTGCATTGCAGGCAGATTTTTTACTATCTGAGCCACCAGAGAAGTTAATAGAATACACTGGGAATTCATAATTTTTAATTTGATTCAGTGATATAGGTGGAAAATTGGTCTTAACAGTTTCTTTGAGCAAGGTGGTGTCTGAAATTTTTATGCTATGTGCAATAAATAAAAAATACTTGATACATGAAATTCACTAATTGTATGTAAGACAGGATTATAATTGACTTCAGACTTGCTAAGTTACTGGACTAATGTTTGGAAGATGTGCTTTCAATGGAGGCAAAAGTGAGTGATATTTGTTCAGAAACTAGGTGCTTTAAAGAGACAGATATAACTTAGATCTTATCTCCCTTTGCAGTGTACTCCAAGAACTTAATATATAAAGTTATATATATATATATTACTCTATTAAAATTACTATAAAAGTGTTAGTTGCTCAGTCATGTCCAACTCTTTGTGACCCCATGGACTGTAGCCCACCAGACTCTTCAGTCCATGGGATTCTCCAGGCAAGAATACTGGAGTGGGTAGCCATTCCCTTATCCAGGAAATCTTATGGACCCAGGGATTGAAACCAGGTCCCCCACAATACTGTCTGAGCCATCAGGGAAGCCCCTTACCAAAAATTAATTTTAAGAAACCACTATACTTCTTGAAAAAAGAAGGTAATGTATTAAGAAACTAAATGATTGAAGAATAAAAGTATTCACAAATTGAGGCCTTATGACTTTCAGTAGTAAATTATTCTTAGCAAAAATAGAATCATAGAAGATATCATCACTGCCATCATCATCATCATCACCATTATACTATAATTAACTCCAGGATGTACATTTACCAAGATTTTCCCTGATGTAAAGTTGTCTACCTTCCTTGAAACAATGCATCATAGTCTCTATTACCATGCTCTTTGTCCTCAACTCCTCATCCCCACCCCTATTAATAGTCTCTTGTGGCTCTTCTTAACTAACTGGTGAAAAGTCAGAGGCTTAAAACAGCAGAAATTTATCCTCTCACAAATTTTGACACCCAGAATCTCAGAATCAAGGTGTCAGCAGGGCTGCACTCCCTCTTGGGACTCTAGGGGAGCACTCTTCCTCACCTTTTCCAGCTTCTGGGGGTTGTTGGCATTCTATGGTTTCTTGGCTTGCAGTCCCACTACTCCACTCTCTGGTTTTATCTTTGCACTGACCTTTCTATGTGAGTTTTCCTTCTCTTTTTCTAAAAAGGTAAAATGTAGAAGGTCCATGGGGCAGGACATGAACATATCTTTTTGAGGGCCTCCGTTCACACCCGTGGCTTCCCAGGTGGCACAGTGGTAAAGAATCCACCTGCCAATGCAGGAGATGCAAGAGACGTGGATTCAATCCACGGACTGGGGAGGTCCCCTGGAGAAGGGAATGGCAACTCAATCCAGTATTCGGTCGTGGAGAAAACCATAGACAGAGGAGCCTGGAGGGCTACAGTCCATGGGGTTGCAAAGAGTCAGACAAGACTAAGGGACTGAGTACACACACATTCAATCAATCCAGTACACTCTCCTTCCATGAGTTGCATTCTCTACAAGGATGCAGGGAGTTAGATAAGTTAGGACAATCTTAAAACAGAAAAGAAATGACTCTTTTTTCTGCTAACTCAGCATCACTAGATAAACAATGAAGGATGTACCAATATGCTATCCCAAAATAGTGTTATATGATATACCACTGTCACTTCCAATTAATTTATGTCTTTTATGCATTCCCCTACCTATCAGTTTTCTGATCTTCCATACTAGCAGGACTATTCTAATTTAAGAGACAGAAAGTCAGTAGACTCTGATTTTTTTTCTTAATTAACTGTCAACTATTCATCATGAAAATTGCTCCCAGATTCTTAAAAGACATTTTCTATCTCTCTAAGTGTTGTCCTGTAAATTTTTATCTTTGATGTTTTCTTCACAGGTGGTTTAGTAGGAAATTATGAGAAGCAACACTGGGAGCTGTCAGCTAGAAGCTACTTTAAATAAGATATTTGAATCAAACTTCCACGATTAAGAGAATGGGTGATTTTTATTTATTATTGATGCTCTCTTCTATGTTGTTAGTAACTTTAGGTAATGAATGCATCATTGATGAATTCAGAATCAATCAGTTCAGTTGCTCAGTTGTGTCCAAGTCTTTGTGACCCCAGCATGCCAGGCTTCCCTGTCCCTCAGTAACTCCTGGAACTTGCTCAAACTTGTGTCCATGGATAAGTAATAATTAACAATAAATTGCAAAATTTTAGCAGCTATTCAACATTAGTTTCTCTACTTTTCTAAAATTTTAAATGCAAAATTTAAATTATTCTAGATTCTTCCCATAGCAGACTGTAAATATTCAATAAAGTGTTTTTATTTCATCAAACAATTCTCCTGAAAAGCAAGTATTTTATCTAAACATAAATGTGTCAACAATGCAATGGTTCAATTCAGTTATTGTTAAACATTTGTCTACCTTTAGGAACAGACTGTGTAATTTCTTTGCCATGAAGTACAATGCTTAGCAAAATAAAAGAGAACATATTTTTCTTTTCTTTTCTGATTCAAAAATGTACACAACTAATGTCTCTGGGTTTTGAATACATTTATCTCTTTCTATTGCTTTCTCTAGGTCATAAAATTGATTAAGATATATCATACTATCAAAAGAAAGCATGCATATAGTCATACAGAATTCAACACTGCCCATCTTTAAGGCTTTGATATCATTTTGTATCTACATCTTTATTAATATTTTAGACATATCGTATTGGAAATGCAACTGTGTATCCTAATATATCAAGTTTATGATCAGTCTAGCTCTATCAAGATGTTCCGTGGTTGATAACATTAGTTATTCATTCAGTATTTTCAAACTGCCTAAGAATGGACTATTAAGTAAATAATATAGTTTTCCAAAATTATTTTTGTGCACATTTAGAGTATAATCTGAAATCATTCTTTGAGACTATGCTTATTATAGTGCTCATTCCCACCATGGGAGTGTTTCTGAGAGCTATTATGCCACCATGAAAATACAAAGAGAATTTGACTCCAACTGCACATGAATAAATTAAACTGTCTGATTTATTTCCATAGGATGAAAGAGAAAAAAATGGTTCAAGTTATAGTATCTCACTTCATTAGGTAACACATACCAACAAACTCTCAATACAGTGAGTCAATAAGGGGAAAACTGATATTTTACAAAATGCATGGTTTCAGATATGCTGAGAGCAGCTCCACATGCATAAGCAGATTCCTGAGGAAGTACAGAGAGGATCATAAATTTGATCTTTATTGTTCCCCATAGCATACATCACCACAGTTTGACATTCCCAATTCTGATGCCTCAACACCACTGCATGGGAAGCCAAGTCTCTCTGATCATCAATGAGTCCCTGGGAGCAAGTTAGGTACTTTGAGTTTCTAATATTATATACTTCAAGAAATAAAACTCTAGGGTCATGAAAGAGCCAATGCATCTCCAGGCAATCTCAACTTACTCCCCAAAGAGTCCCCAAAGACTGTTCTGGAAAAGTTTAGCTTAATATTAACCAAGTACCATGGACCATCTGAACTTTTGATACGTGTCATAAAGATTTCATTAAGGGATATCACCAAGCTTTAGCTAATGAAATAACTTTATGAATGCATGCTTTTCCAATTTTTCTGTCCCTCTTCTGCTTCTCCCTAGTTGTCTCTCCTTTCTGTACTTCCAAGATGTCCATATCATTATACAAGGTTAATCAGGATGTGCTTTGCTCAAGATCACACCACAGAGGGCTTCTGAGAGCTAAAATCAGCCTGAGAAGTTTAGTATGAGACTGAATGTATTAATGTGCCAAAAAAAAAATCTAAATTTTTTTTTGCCAATATAAGTGTGTTATTTTAAAAATTTTATCAGTTCAGTTCCGTTCAGTCACTCAGTTGTGTCCGACTCTAAGCGACCCCATGAACCGCAGCATGCCAGCCCTCCCTGTCCATCACCAACTCCCGGAGTTTACTCAAACTAATGTTCATTGAGTTGGTGATGCCATCCAACCATCTCATCCTCTGTTGTCCCCTTCTCCTCTCACCTTCAATCTTTCCCAGCATCAAGGTCTTTTCCAATGAATCAGCTCTTCGCATCAGGTGGCCAAAGTATTGGAGTTTCAGCTTCAACATCCGTCCTTCCAATGAACACCCAGGACTGATCTCCTTTAGGATGGACTGGTTCGATCTTCTTGCTGTATAAGGGACTCTCAAGAGTCTTCTCAACACCACAGTTCAAAAGCATCAATTTTTCAGCTCTCAGCTTTCTTTACACTCCAACTCTCACATTCATACATGACCACTGGAAAAACCATAGCCTTGACTAGATGGATCTTTGTTGGCAAAATAATGTCTCTGCTTTTTAATATGCTGTCTAGGTTGGTCTTAACTTTTCTCCCAAGGAGCAAGCATCTTTTAATTTTATGTCTGCAGTCACCATCTGCAGTGATTTTGCAGCCCACAAAAATGAAGTCTGCCACTGTTTCCACTATTTCCCCATCTATTTGCCATGAAGTGATGGGACCGGATCATCTTAACCTTTTGAATGTTGAGTTTTAAGCCTACTTTTTCACTCTCTTCTTTCACTTTCATCAAGAGGCTCTTTAGGTCTTCACTTTCTGCCATAAGGGTGTTGTCATCTGCATATCTGAGGTTATTGATATTTCTCCCGGCAATCTTGATTTCAGCTTTTGCTTCATCCAGCCCAGCATTTCTCATGATGTACTCTGCATATAAGTTAAATAAGCAGGGTGACAATATACAGCCTTGACGTACTCCTTTTCCTATTTGGAAACAGTCTATTTGCCCATGTC
>NW_011494956.1:5614692-5614776 GCF_000754665.1 Bison bison bison
ACAGGCTTAAAGCTCAACATTCAGAAAACGAAGATCATGGCATCTGGTCCCGTCACTTCATGGGTAACAGATGGGGAAACAGTG
>NW_011494956.1:5614876-5618980 GCF_000754665.1 Bison bison bison
CTGCATATAAGTTAAATAAGCAGGGTGACAATATACAGCCTTGACGTACTCCTTTTCCTATTTGGAAACAGTCTATTTGCCCATGTCCATTTCTAACTGTTGCTTCCTGACCTGCATATAGTTTTCTCAAGGTGCAGGTCAGGTGGTCTGGTTATTCCCATCTTTTTCAAAATTTTTCACAGTTTTTTTGTCATCCACTCAAAGACTTTGGCACAGTCAATAAAGAGAAGGCATACACATACCAAATCACTGTTTTCATCCTAACAGAAAAAAGCCACTGGAGGGAGAATCGCAAATCTCAGTAACCTAAGAACTACAGTTTGGTTGTCTGGGGCCCTTGACTTTTTTTTTTTTTTTTTAATATGGACAATATTTTTTTTCTCTTTCCAAAGAAATATTAATTTAGCAAATAGTTGAATAAAACTATAATATTAAAACATTGCACATATGCATTCAAAATTTTAAGTGTTATTGTCTTGATGTGCTACATTTAGTAAATAATTTAAACTAGCTAGTTACCTTATATATTATATTCACCAAAATCTGGTAAGACAATGCCATCTTTTTTCTGCATAAGATAGTTTGATATTCAAATGTTTCTACTGTATGATTTTTAAGCCAGTTTACATCTATTTGTTTAAAGATTCTGAATTGTGTCATCTGTACTATTCTTGTGGGCCATCCTCTAAATTCATAATTGTCCTAAGAAATTAAATCATAGTCATTCTTTATCACTTTCCTATTTTAGATATTTATTTATTGAACATTTTTCATGCATTTATGATAATGTATAATATTCAGAGAAGAGAACAGAGAAGCCCATGATACATGTCTTCAAAAAATTTTTCCTAGTTAGGAATCGATGTAGGCAACTTTTAAAATCTTTACTGAATTCATTACAATATTGCTTCTGTTTTACATTTTGGTGGGATCTCAACTCCCTCACCAGGGACTGAACCTGCACCCTCTGCTTAGGAATGCACAGTCTTAAACGCTGGACCTCTAGAGAAGTCCTAATCCTTATTTCTTGAGTTTTTATCTTCATCTAGCTCTTTGTAGTCCTTTGCCTCTTCATCTCATGATGTCAAAAGCTAAACATTTTACTTTTAGTCTTTGAGACTTCTCATTTCCCTTATTCATTTAATTTTTTTTTCTTTTATTAAAAGGATCATTCAAATAAAACTCCCTGTTTTTTGATCTTCCCAGGCCTTTTTACCTCACATGGCAGTTCATTACATAAAAATCATAATTTTTTATATGAAGTTATATTTTACATAACACATTATGCTAAAAATTTTAATTCATTGACCTTGTAAATCTCATCCATCTCATTTTGATTTCTGTATTTGGGGGTTACATGATTTTCAATATTTTATAAAGACTCTTTTCTAAGTTCTGCCTTTCTACAAAATTGAAACATTTTTAAAGTTGTTTTCAATTTAATTTTAAGTAGGTTACTTACTCAAATAGCCAAGAACAACAACAACACAAAATACATAGAATACACTGTTGACTGTTTCCTCTCATCTCTGTTCCTATTCACTCATTTCTAACTTCAACCATTTGCTGGAGACATAAGAATCACTGTTTCCTTGTCTGTGTTTCCTTTTTCTTTAAGAACATGCATATAAATATAAGTAGAAATCCATATTACCCTCAATTTATACAGAATTATTGTATTATATCCACTGGACTGCATTTTTTCACTTGTCATTTATCTCAGAAGTTTTTCATATCAGAACATAAAGAGCTGTCTCGTTGTTTTGACAGCTGTAAAGTATTCCATTAAAGGATGCTCCTTCGTTTGATTAAGCAGCTTCTGATTGATGGGCATTTAGAGTGCTTCCAGTCTTTTGCTATTAGATACAGTTGTGCTGTATCCTTCCTTAGGCATGCAATTTTATTTGCAGAATAAATATCTGGGTCTATCGGTACATGTATCTATTTTGCTAGATCATACCAAATTTCTCTGTGGGAGGGATTGTACAATTTACAGTTTTTCCAGTGATTTGAAAGTTTCATTTTTCTATCAACCCCATGAACAGAGGGTAGTATTAAACTTTGGGATATGGCCAGTCATCAAGGTGGAAAATAGTGAATTAGCATATTTCTCTGATTACAAATCTAGTGACTCATTTTCTCATATGTGATAGAGGCTTTTATATTTTCTTTTCTGAGGACTATGCATGAATATCCTTTGTCCATTTTTTTTTTCTATTGTGTTTTGGTCTTTGCCTTACCACTTGTTATGGACTACATGTTTGTGCCTTTCCAAAATGTGTATATTCAATCTTTAAGCCTCAGTGTTATAGTATTTTGAAATGGATCTTTGGGAGGTAATCAGAGTTAGATGAAGTCATGACAGCAGGGCTCTCATGATGAAATCAGTACCCTTATAAGAAAGACAAGGAGAGAGCTTCCTCTCTCTCCAAGTGCAGGCACCAAGAAAAGGCCATAAAAGAGCACACAGAAAAAGTGACCAAGCCAGGAAGAGAGTGCTAACCAGAAACTGAACTCTGGTGGATCTTAGTCTGGGACACTCCAGCTTCCAGCATTATGAAAAAAATAATTAATGTCTGTTAAGTCACACAGTCTATGATATTTTGTTATGGCAACTAGAGCTTAATAATACAGATTTTGGTACCTGAGAAGTGAGGCACTGCTATAATAAAAACCTAAAAATATGGAAACATTTTTAGATATGGATGTTGGGAGAAGCTGGAAGAGTTTTGAGGTACATGCCAGAAATATGAATGTTTAAAGAAATCCTACTGAAAGTTCAGAAGGAAAAGAGGAGAGCTGGTGAGAAAGCTGCCATTTTCTTAGAGAATGAACAAATAACCACAGCTGGAACATTGGTTGAAATAGAGATCATAAAGGCCATTCCTGGTTTGGTCTCATACAAAAAAAAGGAACATGTGATTGAACACTAGAGGAAAGACAATTCTTGTTGTAAAGTGGAAAGAACTTGACTTTATTGTATTTGTTTCAGTATTTTGTGGATGGTATTAATCGAATTGATGAATGGTGAAATTGGACCTTCAGCTGAGGAGCTTTCTAGGGAAAGTGTTAGAGAGAGGCTTCGTTCCTCTTGACTGTTTATGATAAAATTTGAGAAAAGAGATAGAAATTGAAGGAGGAATTGTTAAGCAACATGAAACCAGAATTTAAAGATTTAGAAAATTCTCAACTTGCTACTATTTAGAAGAGAGCACCAAGGTGTGGCTGAACAATAACTTGGTGAAGAGATTATGAGTTTACACAAGTAGAAACACTGTCAGTTTGATGTAAAGGAGAAAGAGATAGGGCAAACTAAAGGGAGACTGTTGGATTTCTAAGATCCTATGACATCTTATCATAAAGCTATTAAACTGCAAACATGCATTATTTTAAGGACAAGACTAGAATGAACCCAAAGGCAATTCAGAGGTCATCAGGGCTGACTCATCAGTTTCAAAAGGGGAGTGAGTATCACCTCTGTTTCAAAAGACCCAAAGGTGGCTCCCTGGAGTCTTGGGGGCAGGACCCACTCCTAGCAAAGCTGCAGAGGCAGGGGCAGTGACCCACTGGAGCCAGAAGGCAGAGCATAAAACCAAAGAGAATTCTTCTTGAGTTTTAAGATCTAGTGCAGTTTGCCTTGCTGTTTTGTGCTTGCTTGTGTATGTGCTGGTTGATTAAGTTGTGTCTTGCTTAGGATCCATCAAACCGTGTTTCTTATTTTTTTCCCCTTTTGGAATGAGTATATCTATTGTATTTCACAGCACGTGACCTGTCCATTTAAACAGGTTTGCAGCTGAAGAAGGATTTTGCCTCAGGATGAATTGTACTTTGAGTCTCACCCATATCTTATTTAGATGGGAATTCGAACTTTAGAATCAATGTTATGATGAGTTAAGATTTTGAGGGTTGTTGCCATGGAATGAATATATTTTGCATATGAGAAGTATATAAATTTGGGGGAGCCAGAAAGAGCATGTTGGTCACGGGCAGCCCAAGATAAATAATGCACCTCCATCTAGAAGTTCTTTGTACACTAAGGGGATTAGTCCTTCATCTATAATACATTATAAATATATCATTTTATTTTTATTTTGCTCATTTATT
>NW_011494956.1:5619080-5621043 GCF_000754665.1 Bison bison bison
TTATTATTTGCACCTAATTTTTTTATGTACAGGGTGTTGATGCTTATATAATTGAATTCATTAATCTTTCTTCAAAGGCTTTAAAGTTTTGAGTCATTGTTAAAACAGTCTTCCCTACTCAAACTTTATACAGAAATTCATCTATTTACTTACTTAATATTTTATTAAACAATGAATCAAATGTAAATTTTTTTACTTATTTAAAATTTATCTTGGAATAAATTATAACTATAATTTGGTTTATATATATAAATTTATTTATATTTTTTAGATGGTGATTCATTGCCTCATCATTATTTCATAGTCTACTTTTGCCTACTCATTGGAGATGCTGTCTGTAACATTTAATAAGTAACATTTGTATTTGGTTCAAATTTAAAATCTCTTATTCTATTTGTTTGGCTTTTGTGCCTATTCATGGCACAAAATGCTAGGAGGATACTGATTAATTACTAAGTTCCATAATTATTTAATACTTACTGATTATAATCTCCATTCATGTCTCTTTTTTTCCAACTTCTCCTTATTATTCTTGATTGTTGATTTTCCATAATTTTTTCAATACAGCATATACTTATGTAAAGTTAATATTTTATTATTTATTTTAATTTTGCAAAAATTTAGAGAGAGTTGATATCTTTATTATAGAGTTTTTCTTATGTAGATAAAAGGTAAGTCATTCTGTTTGTTCAGAACTTCTTAGAAGATCAAATATTTTGAATAACATAAATTTAAGTCAATTTAGTGTTCCAGTTTGAATCTTCGGAAAGCCATTAGATGATTAGACAACATAGTAACTTCATATTAGTAGTAAAACATATACTAACCAAGGTCAATTTGTGAATTTGAACTGATCAAACTGTTATACATTCTCATACTTTTAGCTTTCTGATTTGAATTTGCAGTTATCTATGAGGACTTTGCATTGATCACTGAGGAAGTCTTTCTTATCTCTCCTTGCAATTCTTTGAAACTCTGCACTCAAATGGGTATATCTTTTGTTTTCTCCTTTGTTTTTTGCTTCTCTTCTTTTCACAGCTATTTGTAAGGCCTTCTCAAACAACCATTTTTGCCTTTTTGCATTTCTTTTTCTTGGGGATGGTCTTGATCACTGCCTCCTCTACAATGTCACAAACCTCTGTCCATAGTTCTTCAGGCACTCTGTCTATCAGATCTAATCCCTTGAATCAATTTGTCACTTCTACTGTATAATTGTAAGGGATTTGATTTAGGTCACACCTGAATGGTCTAGTGGTTTTCCCTGCTTTCTTCAACTTAAGTCTGAATTTGGCAATAAGGAGATCCTGATCGGAGCCACAGTCAGCTCCCAATCTTGTTTTTGCTGACTGTATAGAGCTTCTCCATCTTTGGCTGCAAAGAATATAATCAATCTGATTTCGGGGTTGACCATCTGGTGATGTCCATGTGTAGAGACTTCTTGTGTGTTGTTGGAAGAGGGTGTTTGCAATGACCAGTGCATTCTCTTGGCAAAACTCTGTTTGCCTTTGCCCTGCTTCATTCTGTACTCAAAGGCCAAACTTGCCTGTTACTCTAGGTATTTCTTGATTTCTTACTTTTGCATTCCAGTTCCCTACAATGAAAAGGACATCTGTTTTTGGGTATTAGTTCTCGAAGGTCTTGTAGGTCTTCATGGAACCATTCAACTTCAGCTTCTTCAGCATTTCTGGTCAGGGCATAGACTTGAATTTCTGTGATATTGAGAGGTTTGCCATGGAAACAAACAGAGATCATTCTGGCATTTTTGAGATTGCATCCAAGTACTGCATTTCAGACTCTTTTGTTGACTATGATGGCTACTCCATTTCTTCTAAGAGATTCTTGCCCACAGTACTAGATATAATGGTCATCTGAGTTAAATTCACCCATTCCAGTCCATTTTAGTTCACTGATTCCTAAAAGGTCGATGTTCACTTTTACCATCTCCTACTTGACCACTTCCAAT
>NW_011494956.1:5621683-5627862 GCF_000754665.1 Bison bison bison
TTCAGTCGTGTCCAACTCTGTGCAACCCCACAGATGGCAGCCCACCAGGCTCCCCTGTCCCTGGGATTCTCCAGGCAAGAACACTGGAGTGAGTTGCCATTTCCTTCTCCAATGCATGCAAGTGAAAAGTGAAAGTGAAGTTGCTCAGTCATGTCCGACTCTGGCGACCCCATGGACTGCAGCCCACCAGGCTCCTCCATCCATGGGATTTTCCAGGCAAGAGTACTGGAGTGGGGTGCCATTGCCTTCTCCTGAGCTCATCTTACATGTTAGCAAAGTAATGCTCAAAATTATCCAAGCCAGGCTTCAACAGTACACGTATCATGAACTTCCAGATGTTCAAGCTGGATTTAGAAAAGCCAGAGGAACCAGAGATCTAATTGCCAACATCTATTGGATCATCACAAAACCAAGAGAATAACAGAAAAACATCTACTTCTGTTTTATTGCCTATGCCAAAGACTTTGACTGAAATTGGGTGTCCCCAAGATCTCCAGCGTGACCAGTGCTGGGTAGGATTAAGAGGTTGTAATCTTAACTTGTTCACTGCAGACGGGGATAGATATTATCATGTAAAGCAATCCAAGCCTGTGCCCTGAGACTGGGAACCTGGTGAAGCAGCCATATGTCTTATCCTCCTACTGCTCTTGAGGGAATGTAAATCACTGACTTCCTCCCCTAGTCCTTCATAAAACCAGGTTAGGGTGTCCCCAGTGGTAAACATTTCATTGTCATAGACCCACTTTAGGTAATAGCAAAAGTAATGCAAAGGAGTGGGTTATCTGGTCCTGTTAGGGGCTTTAAGAGTATTTTAATAATAAGCAGGATGAAGCAATGTTGCCTACAATGGTAGGGTCCTGGTTGTAGGAGTTAGTAGGTGGCTTAAGAACAAACTGTTAAGAGGCAACAAACCAGATGTTCCATAAAAGTGGAGTGGAGATTTGATCTGGTGGTATGTTTGTAACTTTAGGGGAAAGGGTGGTAAGGGTTTGGGCCCAAACAGCCTGCAGGGCTAACTCCCAAAGTGGCAAACATTATCCTCAGAAGCCCAGTTGCCCTTGAAGGGATGCCACCAACAGATGGGCTTCTAGCAGGCATTGTGTGCCTATCACCCATTCTAGCGGATTCATTCAGAGATGCTGTTGTTAAACATGTTGTAGGAAACACGGAAGATGAAGGATTACATATCTAGAGGGATTGGATATTATACAGTATTTCCCTCCCAAAGGCCAGTTATTTTCTGGTTGTCCTTCCAGAAGATTGTAAAGGCAACATTGTGGGCCTGGATGGGCTCAGGAAAAGAGCATGAAATAGAAGGGAAGGGGGCAGGACACAACTTTTGAAAGAATGACATAGCCCAAGGCATAACATAAACCAATTAAAATCAAATAGGTCCAAGAAGACAAGCCAAATTCAGCTAAACCTTGACCCTCAATCTGCAAGCTAAATGACATATGCAGAGGTGCCAGGACAGTTCCAAGGCACTGTCAAAAGACCTAAGAGTGTGTGGTTCCCCAATGGTTAGAATTATCCTCCCACTCCTTAGTATATGAAATCACCCAGCCTGGGAAAACTAACCACACCACATTCCATGGTCACTATGCTTTCCCTGTGCAATAGCCCATACCCTGTGGAGCGTGCTTCTCTCTAAATCCAACCAAATCCACCTCTTACCTATCGCTGTGTCTTTCACTGAATTTGTTTAAATGAGATATCAAGAGCCTGAGCTTCATTAGGTCTTGAAGACAGGCACCATGGGTTTTGGCTGGGCTCAAGTCCCGGGAGCTGAAGGATGGGAGGAAAAAGCAGTGGGAAAAACTTGCCAAGGACTACCCTTCATAATCTGCCAGAAAATCTGATAAATACCTGATCTGTGCTCAGTTTTCATTGGCCTGATCCTTGGCACAAAGAAGATTAAGGACAGAAGAAATCTCACTGGCTTGGATAATAGCTACTGGGACCCGGCAGATAGTGGAGCCTTTGGGACACACTGAGGAGTAGCTCCTGCCAGAATCCCTCACTTGCACCCACTGCCTGTTCATGGGGGTTTTGAGGAAATAAGAAATGAGAATTTGTAAAGGAATTAAAATTTTGTTAGCCATATGACCTTCCAGCCATACGAGCAAGGACCTCCTACCTTAACCAGAAGTCTTCTGCAATCTGAGACTGAGCCCTCTGAGCTTTCTGCTGAGTTTGCTTTTGCTGTCCCAGTTTCCAGCACGCTGGGCTTCTTGTCACTTCCCCCTGTGCTGGGTTTTCTTGGTACTCCACTTCCACCACAGGAGCTGAATTGGGCTTCTGCTGTGCTTGGCCTCCACCTTGCGGGGACTGAGTTGAGGTTGCTTCAGCTGGGTTAAATCCAAGAAACCGCACCAGAGATATTGGGGGAGATTGTAATTTCATTAGTTCTGGCTTGTCGCAACAAAAATTTGAAGCGAAGGACAGACCAGTGTTACAGCCCCGTGTTACAGCTCAATTTTATTCAGAAAGTAAAGGAAAATGCATCCTTGAGGTGTGAGGGTGGGCTGATCCAAAGGCTTGAAGAGAAGAGAAGCCCCTGGCCCAATTTGGGCTCCTCTTTTTGTATGTTTTTCTCCTCCCCCTGAGCCTGCCCTATACAAATTGGGCTAGCCAGGAGGGCTGTTTGTTTTACCAGAGGTTCTCACTTCCGTCCTAGGACCTTTCTTTGCTCTATTTTCATGGGTTTTTCCCTTCTTTGTCTTTTAGCCACTGCCATTCTGGAGTCCTTTTTCCTATTCTAACTAGCTAATAAAGGCAAATAGAAAAACAGTTGCAAAAAAAAAAAAGAAACAAAGCTGAGAATCACAAGTAGAAGACTTTTCAGCAAACACTGTGCAAGCCAGAAGGCCATGGAGTATATATTACAAAGAGTGAATTTTACTGAATGTAAATTGCACCTTCTTAAATAAATAACAGCCTCCAAAATAAATTTATTTTATCAAATAAAGTACCTTGAATGTTCCAACCCAATTACTAGTAGTATTTTATCAATATTAATTAGAATAACTACTACAAATGGATAAAAACATATCAAAATGAGTAGCAGGACGATTTATCACATTTAAAGCATTCTTCTCTACACTAATGCAATTTGTAATGCATTTTGCTTTTCTTCTTTCCATTCTTCTGAAAACTAAAAAAAAAAAAAAGAGTCAATAAAAATCAATATATTGTAATTATAAAACATTTTATTCAATTACTCTTATATAGTTCATACTGGCTTATGAAAAAATGCATTTATTTAACAGAAATTCTAATTTTTAAATACAATGATCATGTCAAATCTGTTTTTTGCTCACTGTTACTTTCCACAAGGTATTCTTAAAATATCTTGAGATTGCATTGATGTTTAGCTTTTCAAAGTAAGAATATTTTGAAACTGATATCGCCTCTTACATATTTAAAGATGTTCTCTTAGATTTTGTAATGCAACTTGTAGCTCAGCTTCAGATCTATACAAAGCCAACTGGGATCCTATAAAAAATAATTCTGGCTAAGTTAAAGACAAAGGAAATTTACTGAAAGTAGGTCATTTAATTCACAAAACAAAAGAAGACATTGGAGAATTAAAATGAAACAGGTTAGGATTAGAGGAGGAATTGCCCCCTTGGGTATTGCAAGAAATAGACTAGTCGGGCTGTCATTTGTTCCCACACTATATCATTGACACAAAACACTAGGAAGCCTTGAGATTGCTTCCAACAGGCAATGGAGGCTTTCACTGCAAGATTTAATTACAAAGCATTCAGGTTTCTCTGTGTCTTTTCCTTGAAATGCAATGTCTTGTATAAGAATGTTTGATATGGTTATGTTCTTTAATTCTATTACCTAAAGTCTTTCTGTCTTTAGTTGATTTCTGGTCCAATCCACCAGACCCCATGTAATCTCTCTTAAGTAAAACTTATTGTGAGACTCCTCTACTACAATATTATATTAACTCTAAACTTACTACTGTATGGAGCATCCAAACACTTCCATGGTCTGGACACTGCCTACATCTCTTCTACCCAATACCCCTTATATCTCATCTTAAGCTACAGCTAACTCCTTGCAAGTCTTCCACTATGTCTTGAGCTTTCACATCTGTATTTTCACTCATGTGACACTTTTTACACAAAGCATCATCCTTTTGCTGTCCAACTCCACAGATCGTATCATATATACATATATATATTACTATCATTACACTTCTCTCACATTCTTTTAATCATTTATTGACATATCAATCTTGACTAATCTTGAATGACATGAGTAAGTTCTTTTTTGACCCATATTTGCATTCTTTGTATGTAATGAATTATTTGACAAATATTGATGCTTGCAAAAAGATGTTTTAATTTAAAAGTAGGAGAGCAAAGCATATATAATAGATAACTTTAGGTCTTATTGAAAAATGTTTACACCATTATAGAGGTACAGATAAAATTTTATGGGATTACAGAGGCAGAAGATATTATTTTTGGCTTGGGGGAGAAATTTTCACACAGATGTTCAAACTAGTAAACACAACATCAAGCGAGTGTCAAGATACTCTGAAAGAAAATATATTTAAAAACAACAACAACAAAGCCATAGGTGTCTCTGATGGATTTCGCTAAATAAAACATACCTAGAGGGCAGAATAAAAGCATTCCCTATAACTTCAAAACTGTGAAAAACAAAAATTCTTGGGATCAAAGCTAAATGAATATTGATTTAGAATCAAAGAAGTGTGACTGTGAGAAAGCAATGAGGCTATGGGAAAGTAATGATGACAGATAAATATTATTGTTCTTTAAAATGACAAATGTTAACATTTTAGAACTCAAAGTTCTGTGAGTATGCTGACAGAAAATGCATGGCATAATTTAATAGATTATTAAATACGGAGGGGTGAATATCTCTAGAGTAAGTTCCCAGTTTGATAGAACTAAGAGGGCAGATTGTGATCAAGAATAATTTCACTAAATGGCTTTGTAAATTCTACCTCATTTTGTTTTAAAGACTGAAATGTTTTCTGATCAAGTGGTATTGCATAGAAGTTTAATTTTACTATTTATTCCCATATATAGCTCTTCAAATGATTTTACCTACATAATGAACTGGTTCTTAAGCAAACTACATTTCTCCTTCTTGAGCTGACATCCCGTCAGCTTCTGACAATATTAGGCATGAGAGGAGGAAGCTGGAATTTTCCTGTTTAGTCATTACTCCTGTTAGCATCTTTTTTGCAGTTGTGCTTTGCTGTTCGCTCATTTACAACTCTTTGCCAGCCCATGAACTGTGGTCTGCCAGGCTTCTCTGTCCATGGGGATTCTCCAGGCAAGAATACTGGTGTGAGTTGCCATGCCCTTCTCCAGGGGATCTTCTCAAATCACGGATTGAACCCAGATCTCCTGCATCCCAGACAGATTCTTTACCATTTGAGCCACCAGGGAAGCCCAAGAATACTGGAGTGGGTAGCCTATTCCCTTCCCCAGGGGAACTTCCCAATCCAGGAATTGAACTGGGATCTCCTGTGTTGCAGTCAGATTCTTTACCATCTGAGCTACTCTCAAAGCAGGTAGAGATAATTACAGCATCCTCAGGTGATGCTGGCAGCTAAGAATCTGCCTGCCAATGCAGGACCTGGAGGCCATGCAGGTTCCATCCCTGGGGTGGGAAGATCACCTGGAAAAGGGCACTAACTACCCACTCTAGTATTCTTGCCTGGAGAATCCCATGGAGAGAGGAGTCTGGCAGGCTACAGTCCATGAGGTCACAGAGTTGGACATGACTGAAGCAATTTAGCATGCACGGCACACTCTGAACCATCTCCATTTACCTCCTCAAAGATACCAGCCCAGCAACCACCTCCTCAGTCCTCAGCACCCGCTCTGTGAGCTTCTAGAATGAAATGGCCCTAACTACTTTCCTTTTTGCCCCACAGCTCAACCATTGGTCCTTGCTTTCTGCAGTTAATGTGGGTTATTTTTCCATTTTTGTCTCTTCAAATGTTCAAAATTTCTTTCAGTTTAGTTTAGTTGCTCAGTCGTGTCCGACTCTTTGCGACCCCATGAATCGCGGCACGCCAGGCCTCCCTGTCCATCACCAACTCCCGGAGTTTACTCAGACTCACATCCTTCGAGTCAGTGATGCCATCCATCCATCTCATCCTCTGTCGTCCCCTTCTCTTCTTG
>NW_011494956.1:5628117-5632879 GCF_000754665.1 Bison bison bison
GGAGCCCCCAAAAATAAAGTCTGACACTGTTTCCACTGTTTCCCCATCTATTTCCCATAAAGTGATGGGACCAGATGCCATGATCTTAGTTTTCTGAATGTTGAGCTTTAAGCCAACTTTTTCACTCTCCTCTTTCACTTTCATCAAGAGGCTTTGCTGCTGCTAAGTTGCTTCAGTAGTGTCCGACTCTGTGTGACTCTATAGACGGCAGCCCACCAGGCTCCCCTGTCCCTGGGATTCTCCAGGCAAGAACACTGGAGTGGGTTGCCATTTCCTTCTCCAATGCATGAAAGTGAAAAGTGAAAGAGAAGTCGCTCAGTCGTTTCCGATTCTTAGCGACCCCATGGTCTGTGGCCTACCAAAATCTCCCGTCCATGGGATTTTCCAGGCAAGAGTACTGGAGTGGGTGCAGCCAGCACCTTTCATTAAATTCTCTTTCAAATAACCGGCATGGTTCTTGTTGAATGACTTCTAACTACTAAAGATAACTTGTATCTTGGCCCAATCAATACATTTCATGAAATGATTCAGGGTTTCATTAGATAAAATGAGATGTTGCCATTTAGTAACTGGCTGAACAACGTTGCCAAGATGTATAAATTAATATATTTAAAGGATTGAAATGAAATCTTTAGAGGCATGATCTATAAATTTGTTTGGCTTTTTTTTTTCATTTAAAACATTGCCAATATCACATAATTATTGGCCATTTTAATGTTACAACTAACTAAACAATAAGTAAAATTGGTAGTGATTTAACAATTATCATTAACATTAAGCAAAAGTTGAATGACCATTGGTCAAAGATATTTGAAAATAAATTCATTTCTAGTGTGGCTAGTTGATCTCTGTCTCCTATAAAATACAATTAAACCTCTAAATCTAGTGAACATTGTAAGTGTGAATTTGTTTCTCTCTTTTGGAAATTAAGTAGATAATTAGTTGTTCAATTTATAATTAATAGTTTAAAATCTTAACAGACAGCACACTCTTGAGAAACGGTTGTTTACAAGCCTTAATATTATTACTACCATCATGAAGTAACAGTGCAAGTGTTAGTCACCCTGTCGTGTCCAACTCTTTGTGACCCCATTGACTGTAGCCTGCCAGGCTCCTCTGTCCATGGAATTCTCCAGGCAAGAATACTGGAGTCAATTGGAATTCCCTTCTCCAGGGGATCTTCCCGACCCAAGGATCGAAGTTGGGCTTCAGCATCGCAGTCAGATTCTTTACCACTAAGCCACCAGAGAAGACCTTCTATAATTATATACACCATGATATACACATATAGAAAAAAAAATTCATACAAAATATACTAAAATTAGTATTGGAGTAATATGAGTATGTGTGACTTGGATCTTCCAGCATTCTAAATATGAAGGATGAGCAGAAGCTCCCCGTTAAGTTTATATAAAATATTAAGCTTTTTCCTTTTTCTGAAACTTTGACATGGAGAAGAGAAATCTGATAACTATCTGCTTTCCTTCTTTCAACTAGAGTCTATTTCCTACCATTTACATGAGCTAAAATAGCTTATAATAAAAATAAGAAAGTTTATAGATATTTCAGAAATATTATAACTACTGTTAATCTTTTTAAAAATTTCTTTCTTTATATCAACGTACTGCAGGGGACTATTTTCCATCTTCATCTAATCTTAGTCTTTTGATATAGGTCTTGTTCTGGGCCCTGTAAGAAACATAGAAAGGAAAGATGTGGTGAAAGGCAGCAGTGAAAGTGATAATGTAATCTTCTTTTGTTTGTTCAAAACACATCCTATAATGTAGAATTAGAGGTAGAGTAGGAGCTTTTGTGTATTATAGTCATCCATAGTGTCCTCTTTTGGAGGGCAGGATATGAATATGCATTATTGTTGTTACACTTGTTAATAGCATTTCATTTCAGAATGAAAGTATGACAGATCCAATAAAAGCCATGGTCCCCAACCATAATCACAGAATTGTGGTTGGCAAGAGACTAAGTAGTCTGCAACCACATGTTTCAGCTTCCTTCACATCTGGGTGTGGTCACATGACTCGATCTTGCCAAGAGAATATGAGATGAAGTAATATATACATTGGCTTCCTTGGTGGCTAAGATGGTAAAGAATCTGCCTGAAATGCAGAAGGCCCAGGTTCGATCTCTGGGTCAGGAAGATCCCCTGGAGAAGGGAATGACTACTCACTCCAGTATTCTTGCCATGAAAAACCCATGGACAGAGGAGTCTGGTGGGTTACAGTCCATGAGGTTGCAGAGAATAAGACATGACTGAGGGACTAATACTTTCACCATTCATATATATATATTTATATGCATTATATTTATGTTTAACTGATTTATTTATTCATGCCCAAGGTGATTAAAAAGAGAAAGTATATTTTCCATCTCTTTCATCCTGTTGCATTGTTGCAAAGGAGCACAGTAACCTGGAAAACATTAATATATTGGACGTGTCAGAGTCACAAGGTGGAAGGAATCCCAGAGTCAGAGACATCCACTGCTTGAAGAAGGGGAGGCTTTCTATCTGGAATATTTGCTTTGTCCTCTTAGAAAAGTGGAAATTAACTTTGTATTCATGAGACATTAGACTACTTAGACTTGGTTCTGTTTGTTAATGTAGTTAGTGTTATACCAATAGTACTGAACTCATACCTAATTTTGCAATAATGCTTTTGGCAGATTTTATATAACTTCATTTAAATATATATATTGTTTTTTATGTATCTTCAGGCACTTGGATATATGAATTTTAGAGGGGCCATGAAAAGAACTGTGAGGTGTCTCTTACATTAATTTGGACCTAAATACAAGTCCACAATCCCACAGTCATGCTTCTGAAACAAACAAACAAACAAAAAAAACAACTCTGAAAACCAGGATTTTTTTGTTTTGTTTTGTTACTATTTGTAACTCCTTTGGTGGAGAAATTTAACTTGATCTGAACTCAGTTTGTATTTAATCTGACATGAAGCTATAAACAATGCAAATGTTCATAAATTTTGCTGCGGTAAGTGATTGTGTTTCATTGTGGGATGACTCCCCAGATCATGCTACCTGTGTGATGTAATAAGGGGTGTTTGTGCTTTATTCTTTTCAATAATTTTCAAACACTCTGGATTCTAAAGCAGTTCTAAGCCCAGTTATTTCAGGTTAGAGTGTGCGGACCTTAATTTTATAATTCTTTATAGCAATCTCAGAGTGGCACATGCCCACACAAAAGTAACGGATGAATGATAGATGACAAATAGATAATATCCCTGTGCTAATTCTCAGAACTTGTTAATGTTACCATGTGTGTGTGCTTAGTCGCTCAGTCATGTCCGACTCTTTGTGACCCCATGGACTGTAGCCCACCAGGCTCCTCTGTCCATGGGGATTGTACAGGTAAGAATACTGGAATGGGTTGCGATGCCCTCCTCCAGGGGCTCTTCCCAGCCCAGGGGTTGAACTCAGGCCTCTTGCATTGCAGGTGGATTCTTTACCATCTGAGCCACCATAGAAATTCTAGTGTTACCATAATTGGGGGGAAAAAAGGATCTTTGCAGATACCATTAATTTAAGATTTTGAGATGAAGAGATCATTCTGGATAATTTAGGTAGGTCCTAAATCTACTGACAAGTGTATTTGTAAGAGACACATAGAGAGGAAAACAGACACAAAGGAGAAGAAGATGTAAAATACAGATTTTGGAGTGATGTGGCTACAAGTCAACAAATGCCAGAGAATGCCAAGAGCCACCAGAAGCTGGAAGAGTCAAGGGACACATTCCCTTCTAGAACCTTCAGAGGGCCTGATGATGGCTTGAGTTCAGACTTCTGGCCTACATAAGTGTAAGAAAATAAATTTAATAAGTCTCCAAATTGTGGTGTTTTGTTATAGCAGTCGAAATTTAGGATGGGTGGATATATAGAAAAATCACACATAGGTGACATTAAACATTATTTCATAGGTTACTATAAGCAAAAGTCTGTAGCCTTCTCCTCTGTTCCCCATACTTGCTTTATAGCATTTAGCATAAGCAAGTATCTTCCATCTTCTGAAATGATTTCTGAAGGTAAGAGGTTTTGTTTCTGTTTGAAGATTTATGACAAGTTCATTTAGAAGGCAGCTTTTCAGCTTTCCTTAGAAATTTCTGCTATTATTCCAAGGCTTACAAGGTTTCAAGCTTTACTAGTGAAATAATAATTGCTTAAAAGTTATTTTTAACCTGGAAAAGGTAGAGTAACACTTTCAGTTATGTGTCTCTAGCACTGTCACCCAGTAATTAGGGGGCAATTTTAATTAGAACTAGAACTTCAGGACAAGTGTTTCAGGGTCATCATCCCTGAAACAAGGAAGTCAAGGCTTTGGCTACTTTCCAGCTAAATGAATTCTTCATCATTCCATATGAAACGCTCTCCTCTGTTTATTTTATTTTATTTTACAGTATTGAGCTTTATATTAAATTCAAGGATCTAAGAGATTGAGAGGAACAGATGAAGTGCAGAGAAGGGTAAGACACATGGCTCCTCAGATTACAGCCGAGTCATAGATGGCATCTTAAATGAGATTTGCAGGTCATTTCACAAAGTGGAGAGCCTTTAGCATATGAAACATGTCCACTTTACATGTTCACACAGTTCATGTGACATTCGTCAGGGAGCTGTGCCCCCTTAATCCACAGATCTTGGGTTTGGTTACTATGAGCAATCCCTGAACTAAGTGCATCCTGTTCAAAGCATCCTATAGATGAGCACTCTCACTACAGAAGTGCACTTTTTT
>NW_011494956.1:5633045-5633948 GCF_000754665.1 Bison bison bison
GGTTATTGTTGCCATCTTTCTAAATTCCATATATATGTGTTAGTATACTGTATTGGTGTTTTTCTTTCTGGCTTACTTCACTCTGTATAATAGGCTCCAGTTTCATCCACCTCATTAGAACTGATTCAAATGTATTCTTTTTAATGGCTGAGTAATACTCCATTGTGTATATGTACCACAGCTTTCTTATCCATTCATCTGCTGATGGACATCTAGGTTGCTTCCATGTCCTGGCTATTATAAACAGTGCTGTGATGAACACTGGGGTACACGTGTCTCTTTCTCCTCTGTTTATTTTAAATTTGATTTGGAGTCCACATTTACATGCTTGTCTATAACTTGGTATTATAAGTTAAATATTAGTCCCCAAATGAAAGGATGCTTTTTGTCCCACTCTTTGCAGCCTAAGGACAGCAGACCACCATGCTTCTCTGTCCATGGGATTCTCCAGGCAAGAATACTGAAATAGGTAGCCATTTCCTTCTCCAGGAGATCTTCCCAAACCAGGGATTGAACCTAGGTCTCCTGCCTTGTGGGTGGATTCTCTACCATCTGAGCTATACATATACATACACTATATATCTGTATCTATATACTTAAACAAATATGTAAATTATATTTAGTACACAGTGATGGAGATTGCAGCCATGAAATTAAAAGACACTATCTCCTTGGAAGGAAAGTTATCACCAACCTGGACAGCATATTACAGAGGAGCCTGGTAGGCTACAGTCCATGGGGTCGCGAAGATTCGAACACGACTGAGCGACTTCACTTTTACTTTTCACTTTCAAGCATTGGAGAAGGAAATGGCAACCCACTCCAGTGTTCTTGCCTGGAGAATCCCAGGGATGGAGGAGCCTGGTGGTCTGCCGTCTATGGGGTCACAGAGAGTCAGACATG
>NW_011494956.1:5634048-5634589 GCF_000754665.1 Bison bison bison
ACAGAAGTGTACTTTTTTTTTCTTTTTTTTGGTCTCTTGGTTTCTTTTCTTTTTTTTTTTTTAACTTTACAATATTGTATTGGTTTTGCCATATATCAAAATGAATCCGCCAGAGGTATACATGTGTTCCCCATCCTGAAACCTCCTCCCTCCTCCCTTCCCATACCATCCCTCTGGGTCATCCTAGTGCACCAGCCCCAAGCATCCAGTATCGTGCGCCAAAACTGGACTGGTGACTCGTTTCATATATGATATTATACATGTTTCAATGCCATTCTCCCAAATCTTCCCACCCTCTCCCTCTCCAACAGAGTCCAAAAGACTGTTCTATACATCAGTGTCTCTTTTGCTGTCTTGTATAAAGGGTTATTGTTGCCATCTTTCTAAATTCCATATATATGTGTTAGTATACTGTATTGGTGTTTTTCTTTCTGGCTTACTTCACTCTGTATAATAGGCTCCAGTTTCATCCACCTCATTAGAACTGATTCAAATGTATTCTTTTTAATGGCTGAGTAATACTCCATTGTGTATATGTACC
>NW_011494956.1:5634689-5635770 GCF_000754665.1 Bison bison bison
GATGCTTTTGAGCTGTGGTGTCGGAGAAGACTCTTGAGAGTCCCTTGGACTGCAAGGAGATCCAACTAAGTCCATCCTAAAGGAGATCAGTCCTGGGTGTTCATTGGAAGGACTGATGCTGAAGCTGAAACTCCAGTACTTTGGCCACCTGATGTGAAGAGCTGACTCCTTTGAAAAGACCCTGATGCTGGGAAAGATTGAGGGCAGGAGGAGAAGGGGATGCCAGAAGATGAGATGGTGGATGGCATCACTGACCCAATGGACATGAGTTTGAATAAACTCCAGGATTTGGTGATGTACAGGGAGGCCTGGCATGCTGTGGTTCATGAGGTTGCAAAGAGCGTTTTGCATTCATGGAGAGGCTCTGAGCGACTGAACTGAAGTGAACTGACACAGTGACTAATGGCAATATAAACTACCCTTGAAAAGTTACTCGAGTTCCCTTTTTGTCTTTACTTCTAACTTCCTAGACCGTCTTAACAAAATCATTTCTATTTTTAACTTGAGCTTGAATTGTTCATTGAGTTTCTCTAAACAATTGATTCCACCAAGTCCATTTTCTTTATACATTGCTACCCTGATTAGTCCAGACTATCTTGAGATCTCAATTGAAAACAGTTGTGAAGTATGCTTAATTTCAACAAAAACAATGGCCTCAATCACCCAGGTCCTGAATTATTTAGAACTGGCATCTCATACAATAAACAGTATTCAACTATATTTGATATTTATCGAGAAGAGTATTCAACTCTATTGTCACTAAATGTTATTCAACCAAAGACTTTTAAGAAACCTTCAACTAACATTAGCACCATCACAATTTAAATGTCTATTGATCCTTTTTGAATTGCAAATCTTTAGCAGTCCATGGGGTCGCTAAGAGTCGGACAGGACTGAGTGACTTCACTTTCACTTTTCACTTTCATGCATTGGAGGAGGAAATGGCAACCCACTCCAGTGTTCTTGCCTGGAGAATCCCAGAGATGGCAGGGCCTGGTGGGCTGCCGTCTAGTGGGGTCGCACAGAGTCGAACACGATTGAAGCGACTTAGCAGCAGCAGCAGCAGCAGCAGCAACAGTAA
>NW_011494956.1:5635870-5657162 GCF_000754665.1 Bison bison bison
CCCCATGAATCGCAGCACACCAGGCCTCCCTGTCTATCACCAACTCCCAGAGTTCACTCAGACTCACGTCCATCGAGTCAGTGATGCCATCCAGCCATCTCATCCTCTGTCATCCCCTTCTCCTCCTGCCCAATCCCTCCCAGCATCAGAGTCTTTTCCAATGAGTCAACTCTTTGCATGAGGTGGCCAAAGTACTGGAGTTTCAGCTTTAGCATCATTCCTTTCAAAGAACACCCAGGGCTGATCTCTTTAGAATGGACTGGTTGGATCTCCTTGCAGTCCAAGGGACTCTCAAGAGTCTTCTCCAACACCATAGTTCAAAAGCATCAATTCTTCAGTGCTCAGCTTTCTTCACAGTCCAACTCTCAAATCGATACATGACTACTGGAAAAACGATAGCCTTGACTAGATGGCCCTTTATTGCCAAAATAATGTCTCTGCTTTTTACTTAGTAATTGTATAATTGTCAAGGAAGCTAAGTGCAAAATGGGTTGTAGCTAAAGTTTTCTTATCTTTCAGTGTGTTCAAACCACATTTTTAAACTAACCATAGAACTCTTAGAGGATCTCTCTGCTTTACTCTGTGCTCCTCAGTCCTGACTTGACTTCACTAGAGTAGAAAGCAGGGTGTCCTTATGATACAAAATAGGGTTGTATGGATGTTCCTGATACTTGTCTTGAGCACCTTGGAAACAATATATTCCTTTTGAATTACAGGAAAAGCAAATTCTAAAACTGAAATAAGGCATAACTTCCTATATTAGGCAAATGCAAAGTAGTCAACAGACTGGTGGGCAACCGACTGGAACAATGTAATTTTTCATTCAACTTTGAAAAATAAAAAAAAAATATTCTTTCTGAAAAATCTAACCCTGTTCTAGGATTGTAACTATTTTAAAATGTGAGTGTACTTAACTGAAGATATCAGGAAACACGCATTATTAACTAATTCCTAATATGAACATAACTGCCCTGGAGGCTCAGATGGTAAAGCATCTGCCTACAATGCGGGAGACCCAGGTTCAATATCTGGGCTGGGAAGATCCTCTGGAGAAGGAAATGGCAACCCACTCCAGTACTCTTGCCTGGAAAATCCCATGGGTGGAGGAGCATTGTAGGCTACAGTCCATGGGGTCACAAAGAGTCAGAAACGACTGAACGACTTCACTTTCACTTTCAATATGAACATACTTTATGCTATACACTATTTTCTCTATAAACAATCTTACTGGTTGTGATATATATTGATAAAGTTTTTCTTAAGTCCTGGTGATATAGAGTCAGTTTCCAAGCAGTCTGTCTTTGTGATGTTGATTTTAAAGTCTATATCTTGTTCATCAGGAATTCATAACTCCCCTTGGAAACTTGCTTTTGGAGCATAATTAATGTATAAATATAACAACCACCATTGAAAAAGATCTGATTTCTGTCAGAATGTTAGGTTTAAAGAAAAATTCTAATGCCATTTATAGATACATACAGATATCAAGAACTTTTCTAGGAAATGAGGATTCAATTCAGACAAACTGACTTTTGAATCTCAGTTTTCCCGCTTAAAATTTGCGTAAACCTGGTGAAATTTCTGGACATCTCTGTGACACATTCTTCATATAGAAAGCAAGAATGATATTTTAGATTTATTCATGTATTAAAGTAAATCATATGAAATCACTATGCTACTTGGCACAGAGCAAGAACTCAATAAATGCTAGATATTGTTATTAGATTAACATGGAGATATTTTTACCCATTAGAGATCTAGGAAAAAATGGGAAAGAAATAAAGATCTGACAGAGCCACTTGCCAACCAGCCAAGGGTTAAAATAGAGCAGTGGTTCTAATATTGGACAAGCATCATCAGTATCACTTGGTAACTTGTTGGAAATGAAAATTCTCAGGCCTAGGCCAGACCTACTGAATCATAAATTTTGGAGGGAGGGACCAGGAATCTGTGATTTAATAACCCCTCCTGGTAGATCTGATATATGCTGATGTTTGAGAAGCTCCAGAGTAATAAGACTGAAATCAACCTCTGAGGAAATTGCATGCTCTGGGAAAGTCATGGGTCAATAATACTGGGTTTTAGGTGATGAACAGTATGAAAAAGCAAAAAGATAGGACACTGAAAGATGAACTACCCAGGTCAGTAGGTGCCCAATATGCTACTGGAGAACTGTGGAGAAATAACTCCAGAAAGAAAAAAGATGGAGCCAAAACAAAAACAACACCCAGTTGTGGATGTGACTGGTGATGGAAGAAAAGACCGATGATATAAAGAACAATATTGCATAAGAACCTGGAATGTTAGGTCCATGAATCAAGGCATATTGGAAGTGGTCAAGTAGGAGATGGTAAAAGTGAACATCGACCTTTTAGGAATCAGTGAACTAAAATGGACTGGAATGGGTGAATTTAACTCAGATGACCATTATATCTAGTACTGTGGGCAAGAATCTCTTAGAAGAAATGGAGTAGCCATCATAGTCAACAAAAGAGTCTGAAATGCAGTACTTGGATGCAATCTCAAAAATGCCAGAATGATCTCTGTTTGTTTCCATGGCAAACCTCTCAATATCACAGAAATTCAAGTCTATGCCCTGACCAGAAATGCTGAAAAAGCTGAAGTTGAATGGTTCCATGAAGACCTACAAGACCTTCGAGAACTAATACCCAAAAACAGATGTCCTTTTCATTATAGGGGACTGGAATGCAAAAGTAGGAAATTAAGAAATGCCTGGAGTAACAGGCAAATTTGGCCTTTGAGTACAGAATGAAGCAGGGCAAAGGCAAACAGAGTTTTGCCAAGGGAATGCACTGGTCATTGCAAACACCCTCTTCCAACAACACAAGAGAAGACTCTACACATGGATATCACCAGATGGTCAATGCTGAAGTCAGATTGATTATATTCTTTGCAACCAAAGATGGAAAAGCTCTATACAGTCAGCAAAAACAAGATTGGGAGCTGACTGTGGCTCAGATCAGGATCTCCTTATTGCCAAATTCAGACTTAAATTGAAGAAAATAGGGAAAACCACTAGACCATTCAGGTATGACCTAAATCAAATCCCTTACAATTATATAGTAGAAGTGACGAATCGACTCAAGGAATTAGATCTGATAGACAGAGTGAAGAACTATGGACAGAGGTTTGTGACATTGTACAGGAGGCAGTGATCAAGACTATCCCCAAGAAAAAGAAATGCAAAAAGGCAAAATGGTTGTTTGAGGAGGCCTTACAAACAGCTATGAAAAGAAGAGAAGTGAAATGTAAAGTAAAAAAGCCAAGATATATCCATCTGAGTGCAGAGTTCCAAAGAATAGCAAGAAGACATAAAAAAGCCTTCCTCGGTGATCAATGCAAAGAACTAGAGGAAAACAATAGAATGTGAAAGACTAGAGATCTCTTCAATAAAATTAGAGATACCAAGGGAAGTTTTCAGGCAAAGATGAGCACAATAAAAGAGAAATTGTATGGACCTAACAGAATCGAAAGATATTAAGAAGAGGTGGCAAGAATACGCAGAAGAACTATACAAAAAAGAACTTCATGACCCAGATAATGATGATGGTGTGATCACTCACCTAGAGCCAGACATCCTGGAATGTGAAGTCAAGTGGGCCTTAGAAAGCATCACTATGAACAAAGCTAGTGGAGATGATGGAATTCCAGTTGAGCTATTTAAAATCCTGAAAGATGATGCTGTGAAAGTGCTCCACTCAATATGTCAGAAAATTTGGAAAACTCAGCAGTGGCCACAGGACTGGAAAATGTCAGTTTTCATTCCAGTTGCAAGGAAAGGCAATGCTAAATAATGATCAAACTACCGCACATTTGCACTCATCTCACAGGCCAGCAAAGTAATGCTCAAAATTCTCCAAGCCAGGTTTCAACAGGATGTGAACCACGAACTTTCAGATGTTCAAGCTGGATTTAGAAAATGCAGAGGAACCAGAGATCAAATTGCCAACATCTGCTGAATCATCAAAAAAGCAAGGGAGTTCCAGAAAAATATGTACTTCTGCTTTATTGACTATGCTAAAGCCTTTGACTGTGTTGATCACAACAAACTGTGGAAAATTCTGAAAGAGATGGGATTACCAGACCACCTGACCTGCCTCCTGAGAAATCTATAAACAGGTCAAGAAACAACAGGTAGGAGTGGACATGAAACAACAGTCTGGTTCCAAATCAGGAAAGGAGTATGTCAAGGCTGTATATTGTCACCCTGCTTATTGACTTATATGTAGAGTACATCATGAGAAACGCAGGGCTGGAGGAAGCACAAGCTGGAATCAAGGTTGCTGGAAGAAATATCAATAACCTCAGATATGCAGATGACACCACTCTTATGGCAGAAAGAGAAGAAGACCTAAAGAGCCTCCTGATGAAAGTGAAAGAGGAGAGTGAAAAAGTTGGCTTAAAACTCAACATTCAGAAAACTAAGATCATGGCATCTGGTCCCATCACTTCATGGGAAATAGATGGGGAAACAGTGGAAACGGTGACAGACTTTACTTTTAAGGGCTCCAAAATTAGAAGATGCTTGCTCCTTGGAAGAAAAGCTGTGATCAACCTAGATAGTATATTAAAAAGCAAAGACGTTACTTTGCCAACAAGTTCCATCTCGCCAAAGCTATTGTTTTTCCAGTAGTTTTGTATGTATGTGAGAGCTGGAATATACATAAAGCTGAGCTCCAAAGAATTGATGCTTTTGAACTGCAATGTTGAAGGAGACTCTTGAGAATCCCTTGGACAGCAAGGAGATCCAACCAGTCCATCCTAAAGGAGAACAATCCTGAATATCTCTTGGAAGGACTGATTCTGAAGCTAAAACTCCAATACTGTGCCCATCTGATGTGAAGGACTGACTCATTTGAAAAGACCCTGATGCCAGGAAAGATTGAAGGTGGGAGGAGAAGGGGATGACAGAGGATGAGATTGTTGGATCGCATCATCGACTCAATGGACATGAGTTTGAATAACCTCCAGGAGTTGGTGATGGACAAGGAGGCCTGGCATACTGCAGTCCATGGGATCACAGAGTCCGACACAACTGAGCGACTGAACTGAACTTAGATGATGAGATGTGAGTTACATAGTTTTGAAAAGAAAATAAGACACATGATTTAGGACCAGTAACCTAGCCCAGGACCTTACAAGACATGATAAAATTGTGAAATCTTGTGAGAAACAGAGTTTATCTCAAGTCATCAAGCATAGAAAGGCTGGAACATTGGAGAGAAAATAGGGGCTACTGTTGCTGTAAAACTTGGTTTCAGACTCTGGAAAACAAGGAAGAAATCAATTCCCAGAGTTAAAAATTCCCAGAATTCAGGGAAGGAGGAACCAAATTTTTATACCTGGGGTACCAGATTTGATCCATGTGCACTCCTTCCCTTCATACCTAATCATCGGCCTCAGTGGTATATGTTAGCTGTAGTGCAGAATATAGAGTAGATGGCAAGATTGGGGCAATGACTCCCACTAAAAAATGAAAACGATGCATTGCCAGGGATGCAGAAAACACTGATGCACCAAAACCTTAATTTTCCTCTTGGGATCTTGGAGAGTACTTTTAGAAGGGTTTTGTATTCTGTGAAATGAAATTTTGTTATTGATGCAAATCCAAGGACTAGTGAGCAACAGAATGAAAGCAAAAGTAAGAATAAGAGAGAGCCAGAGAGAACACCAGCACCAACAATAAGAATTTAGTCATGCATCACTTGATTTCTGTGTTATTTTACTTTTAACAAAAATAAATTCAGAGGATGTCTATGCAACATCAAAATGACAGTCAATGACACATCAAAATAGGGTAATCAATTTGCTTAAGAGCAAAATGACTCTAACTATGCACCCACTTTCAGCTCTATGCCCTAATGGTGTTGACTGTCAAAACTCAAATGGAATAACCATCAAAGACACTTGATCTACAGCAAAGATAAAGGTGTTACTTCCTGCTTTCTTTTAGAATATAAGTGACAATATTATTCTCACAATTCAGTGATGGTGCTGTCAAAACTCAAATGCAATGACCATCAAAAACATTTGGTCTACAGCCATGATAAAGGAATTACCTCCTGCTTCCTTTTAGAATAGGAGCTACAATATTATTTTCACAATTCAGTGTCATCATCATTTCCATGACCCCTTATATGATCATAGTCTACAAAACAGATAATATGCTAGAAACTCAGTACACAAGATGAATAGGGTATTATCTTTATCCACAAAAATCAAAGTCACTTTTTATTAATTGATTAATATTCCAAGTTTTTTCTTCCCTTATTCTAGTGTGAAAGAAATCCCCAGTGACAAGGATTTCTGATTGCTCAAAAAATCTCTTGCAAGTGCTCCAGACCCTAAAGGGCTCACAACCTTATCTAGTAAATACAGAAATTTACTTGTTAGAGTTCTTATGAATCAAGTTGGAATTTCACACATTTCCTTAAAAATGGTCACAGACAACACAAATATGTGACTGGAATACTGAAGCAAATAGCATGAATATATAGTCAGTCATTTATGTTCATATATTAGTAATACAATGCCTAGACATGTACAAAGTATAAGTTTTAATCACTAACCACGACTGTCTATGCAACAGTCAGCTTGCATAGATCTTCTTGTGCATCTTTACAGATACTATTTATACTTAGAAATGTTTGACTTGTGAGTTTTCTGTTGTGTAGATTTAATAATTGGACATTATTTCTGTTTGTTCTTGGCAAGAACATATTTTTTTTAACTAGGTATTTTCTTACTTCTTCTGAGCTTGTTTCCAAATATTTCCAGTATATTTTTATATGTTCTTTGTTTATTTAAATTGATTATAGCATTCAAAAAATGGTCCTGTAAAATATTCCTGTTGGTGAAGAAAATGCACAATCAGCCCTGACTACCTAAAGGGAATGAATGTTTTCCCAGAAACTATTACAAAGATATGTACTGGGTTGGATCATTCAATATTTATCTTTCAAAGTGGCATTAAAAACATAAATGTCTTACATATATTATATGGATTTTGCATCTTTCTGCATTTATCTGGGAAGAATATTTCCATAGAAAAGCACTAATATTGGAAATCAGTATCTGAAAACATAAACATCAAATACACCTTATTTAGAATGCATTCTATTTTTAATGCCCTGTGAATGTTTAAGAAATATGTAGTACAAGGAGGAAAATGTAAAAGAAAAATCAATCATCCCCACTCATTCTACCATCTAAAGAAATCCATTTGATAAATGTTTCTCTTCTAATGATTTTTCATATATTGTATTTTCTTGTAGTAGACAAATAAGGCTCTGTTCATGAACTCATAGTCTGTGCGTTGCATCACTGCTTCAAAATTAATTGCACATTCATATATACATGTATTTCCACATAAACATAATGGATATTTTAAGTTCTCACAATAAAAAAGGGGGGGGTTATTGCTTTTATCTCTATATTGGTAGTCTAAAACATGATTTAACTTCTTTAAAAAAAAAAAGTCCTAAAGTTGATTACCATGTGAAACTATTTCCACCATTCCATAAAGTTGCTAGTTTATAACTGATTCCATAATAAAACTATTTGATAAGTTTTTGAAATTACTTCAAAGCATTTAGCTTTATGCAGGCAATTAATCTGCAATGAAAAGAGGTAAGGAACTGAAATGACCATCACAGGAATTCTGGTATTGCTTGGCTCTCTAAATACTACCATTTGCTGAACAGCACTGGAGCTCTCACACTGGAAAACACATTGCTAAGCATTTTCATGAATGAACTAAATATAGTTTAAAATAACTTTAAGCAATTTTTAGTTTCTATATTATCCTTACACATGTCTTATGTAGAATAATATATATTTCTCTTGATTGACTTTTTTGAGTGTTCAAAATGATTTTACTTACTTTCAACATTTTTTAATTGGAATGTTATTGTTTTGCAGTGTTGTGTTATTAATAGTTTCTGCTGTACAATGAAGTGTATCAGCTATATGCCAAGAGGCACATGAAAAGATACTCAGCATCATTAATTACTGGAGAAATACAAGTCAAAACTTAATGAGGTATCACCTCTCACTGGACAGATAGAACATTATAAAAAAATATATATACAAACAAGAAGTGCTGGAGAGAGTATGGAACATAGAGAACCCTCTTGCAATGTTGGCAGGAATGTAAATTTATATACTCATTATGGAGAACAGCATGGAGATTCCTTAAAAAACTCAACATAGAACTATCATATAACCGAGTTAATAGACATATACCTTGATTGACTTTTTTAATGGTAAATACCTAACTTAGAACTAGAATATATATAAATTAATAAAGTCAAGTATAAAAGAAACATTACCTTAGTGGAATCAATTTTCACAGAAAAGTATCATTTTAAAATCAGGAATAAACCATAATTTCAAGTTCAGAATGCCTCTTCTACTTGAACAAGCCCCACAAAAGCAGCACCATAAGCCTACTGAGCACTCTTGAGATCATACTCTGATTTAGTCAAAACCTAAACATCTTTAAAGTGAAGAAAAACACATTATAGATTCATTTAGAAGAAGATACAGTTGAACAAGTACTTCCCTGGTGGCTCAGGGAAGACTCTGCCTGCAATTCAGGAGACCTGGGTTCAATTTCTGGGTCAGAAAGATCTCCTGGAGGAGTGCATGGCAACTCACTCCAGTACTCCTGCCTGGAGAATTCCATGGACAGAGGAGACTGGCAGGTAACAGTTCATAAGGTCGCACAGTTGAACACGACTAAAGCGGCAAAGCAGCAGCAGCAGCATAGTTGAACAAAGCCAGGAAGTATATATAAACAGAGCTGCATTTTAACATTATTTGAATCTACTTTGATCAAAACATGCTTGGAAGGCAAGTGTACACATGAAATATCTGTTCCATAAACCACCTGTTCTCTAAGTGTGGTATCATCTGCATATCTGAGGTTATTGATATTTCTCCCAGCAATCTTGATTCCAGCTTGTGTTTCTTCCAACCCAGCGTTTCTCATGATGTACTCTGCATATAAGTTAAATAAGCAGGGTGACAATATACAGCCTTGACATAATCCTTTTCCTTTTTGGAACCAGTCTATTGTTCCATGTCCAGTTCTAACTGTCGCTTCCTGACCTGCATACAGGTTTCTCAAGAAGCAGGTCAGGTGGTCTGGTATTCCCATCTCTTTCAGAATTTTCCACAGTTTCTTGTGATCCACACAGTCAAAGGCTTTGGAATAGTCAATAAAGCAGAAATAGATGTTTTTCTGGAACTCTCTTGCTTTTTTGATGATCCAGTGGATGTTGGAAATTTGATCTCTGGTTCCTCTGCCTTTTCTAAATCCGGCTTGAACATCTGGAAGTTCACGGTTTATGTATTGCTGAAGCCTGGCTTGGAGAATTTTGAGCATTACTTTACTAGCATGTGAGATGAGTGCAATTGTGCGGTGCTGCACTCAATATGTCAGCAAATTTGGAAAACTCCAATCCCAAAGAAAGGCAATGCCAAAGAATGCTCAAACTACCACACAATTACACTCATCTCCCACGCTAGCCAGTGGTAGAATTGATTTCAAATTCTGCTCCAAATGGCTCCAGCATCTAGCTTCATTTCTTTATATTATGTAAACCTTTGCTGTTAATTGAGTGAGTTTCACAATGGCAGATCAGGGTCAGATACCTAAGTATTCTGTTGATGAATCCAAGTATTGTAACAATACTAAACTTAAACAGATTTGTCATAATAAAACTAATACACATAAGTCCCTTATGTAGCCATTCCAAGAGGGCCTTATCTTTTATCTCTTTCTTCTCAGCATTTTGCATCTTTACCCTTTTATCTACATGCCCTGTAGATATCCCAGGATCCTTGGATATAATAAAAATATGCCTTGATTTAGCAGATTAAAATAGTAAAGTAGATACTCCAGGCAATTCAGTCCCTATTGCCTTTTAAATAAACCATGTGATAAAAAAATTCAATCTCATTTCCTTCCCTAACTATGTAAAATTGAAATAAGACCTAGTGTTCATGTTTGCAGAATGGAATATCCCAAATCACAAACATCTATGATAATAATAAAGTAAAACTTTTTTTTTTCTTCAAGTTTGAGATACTAAAGAACCAATTTTTCAGAGCTTGTAAGAATTTAGCTACTTTGACTTAAAAATGTAGCTTGGCTTAGCGATCAACCTCAGAAGATAAACTTCTGCTAATATTAAGGGAAGCCATCGCTTGAAAAAAGGAGGCACTGTATTGGTTCCAATGTAGTTTCAATAGGGCAAGTACAGAATGTACATATTTCAGAAGAACGTGACCTTTATCCAAAGCTAATGATAAAGTTTGTGTGTAAGCATTAATTGTTCACCAGCCTCCAGAGAGTTTTCATTTTGTTAATCAGTATATTTAGTTGGCAAATTGTGTATCATATATTATACAGACTAACTGATATTAATACATTTATAAAAAATAAATAAACAACTAAAGAAATTGAGAACATAGAAAGAATGGCAACAAGAAATTTCAGAGGAGAACTATATCTGTAACATTTATGAAATATTATAAAACCAGTACTATATATAGCACAGTAAACTCTGGATATTTGGGCCAAAAGAAGAAAGAATAAGTCTTTTTCTTTATTTATGGACAGAATTTAAACATATTCTTTAAAAAAAGAACCAAAAACTTCAAAACAGAAAAATCCGTATCTCTTCAGTTATTTTGTGATTGACAAAAAGACAGTTCTTTTTCCTTGAATCCCAGAAGGTTCTTCAAATATCTTGACATATGATTTTACAGAATTATAGAGTTCCTGCCCCTTATCCTCCATAATACCTAAAATAGAATTACTAAAAGAATACAGTGGAAAGATTAATACATTTTTGTATAAAACAGTTTATTTTCTTTTATGAGAACACTTGACTTATGCCACTAGAATTAGATCATTAAATATATAAAGGAAATATTGACAAATAATTATATATGTATGGACTCAATCTGTAATATTAAATATCTATAAAATATGGATTTCTAATTATGTTTCATTTGGTGCTTGGACATATAAAAATACCTTTCTATTAGAAAAGTAAAAAAGCACACATAATATGATTAAACAGGTGATTATTTTCTTCTTCCTTTTAGTTTAGTTTTATGACAATGAGGATATTAAAAATTTGATTCAATGTTAGAGTATTACATCTTAGTAGATAAAAAAATGAATAAATGAAGATTTTAGGTTTTGAATTCAGAAGGAATAATGACAATAATTGGGCTTCCCTGGTGGCTCAAAGGTAAAGAATCTACCTACAGTGTGGGATACCCTGGGTTTGAACCCTGGGTTGGGATGATCCCCTGGAGGAGAGCATGGCAACCCACTCCAGTATTCCTGCCTGGAGAATCCCCATGGACAGAAGAGCCTGGTGGGCTACAGTCCATGGGGTCACAAAAAGTCAGACACGACTGATCGACTCAGCACAGCACAGCACAGCACAGCACAATAATAGTAATTGATGTTTATTTTTCACTATTTTAAAAGATTTTCAAATAAATATCATAGCGTGTCTACAATTGAATACTCTTAATTTTTAAGCAATTGGAATAGAACCTATAAAAAGTTTCAGGAAATAGTAATTCCATGCCATTTTATATAAAAATGTAAGAAAATTAATTATTTCAACTTCTTTAATTGCTCATCAATTAGTTCATTTGAACCACAAGGATTTGAGTCAAATATTCAGTCAGACTGAATGACTTTCGTTTAGGAAAAGTCAAATTTCAGACCAAAAATTTCACATACATCTGGACTAGTGTACTAATAAATTATGACTTATCAACATGTATTTATGTTCATTGAAAGAGGATAGAGAATGCCTCTTCAAAATTCTGTTATATTTTTTCTTCATACCTATGTTCACCATTTTATTACAGTAATTTGAATAACTTTATAAGCAATTATTTTATCTCCATTAAAAAATATGCCTAAACTAAACCTGAAAAATCTGCATCTGTGAAGATTTCATATTAAATAAAAAATGTATTTCTTTTTGATAGAGGTACTTCTATTTCTTCAGTTTGAGTTAAACACCCAAACTTTTGGCTAAGAAGTTAAGATAAAATGTCACACAAACTTAACAGGCCTAAATCTATACTTGATCGTGCCCTCTAAACCTGCTCCAACCACAACCTTCTCAGTTAATGATAACTTTACGTTTTCTATTTGCTTGAAGTCCATATGTTTTTCTCTCAAACCCTAACTGTATTTTTTCAGGAAACCTGTTTCTGTCCTACCAAAATCATATCTAGATACTGACTCCTCTCACCTCCATGGACACCACATTAACCCAAGCAGGGATAATTGCAATAGCCAACAATTGGTCCTCCTACATCCATCCATAACCCCTACAGGCATTCTCAGCACAACAGGTCCCATGAACTTTGTGAAACATCAGATAAGCCCGTTGCTTTAACCAGATTATTTCTTGTCTCCTCTTTTAATCAGTCTAAAAGTCACAGTCCTTTCTATGGCCCAGCTGTTGCTGCTGCTGCTAAGTCGCTTCAGTCGTGTCCGAATCTGTGCAACCCCAGAGACGGCAGCCCACTAGGCTCCCCCGTCCCAGGGATTCTCCAGGCAAGAACACTGGAGTGGGTTGCCATTTCCTTCTTCAATGCATAAAAGCGAAAAGTGAAGTCGCTCAGTCGTCTCCGACTCTGAGCAACCCCATGGACTGCAGCCCACCAGGCTCCTCCGTCCATGGGCTTTTCCAGGCAACCAGAAGGCCCTATAAATCCTTATATCCCCTCACTTAATCCTTCAATCACAATTTATGTGTGGATTATAGAACTGCATAGAGAAATTTTTGCTGGAGGCTTTTTGCTCTGGTGGATTCCTCTGACACAAAAGCTCTTTTCTAAAATTTGCCTATTTATCCTCTTATGAAAAATTATCTTAAATTTAGAAGTAAGGCAAAAATATTTAAAAGATGAGTATTATGTCCCTTCATTGTCATTTGAGAGCATAATTTGGCAGGCCCACCCAAGAGTCATTCAAAAGAATATTCTTTGTTTGCTTCAGTGTTTACTATTGGGGACTGAAAAAAGATTTAGTGAAGATTTAATGAAATTGAATATTGACCTATAGACCTGTCACTAGTAAAGAGAGATGTAGTTTCTCCCCAATAGAAACAAAAGTCCCACAGGTTATGGCTTACAGTTCAGAAGATATTAACCAGTTTTATATTTAACCTGAGGAGTTTATTCTAACATTCCTTACTAAATTATCTATAAATCCCAAGTTTGCAAAATGCTCTTTGATGAGGCCATCTTACTGATCCTTCATTAATTAATGATTGGAATAAGATCTTTGGTACATGCACACTTTATACTTGTATGAGAGTCATGCTTGAATGTTTTAAAATTATACTTTCAAGAAATGTTATTTTGTTCAAATATTTGTATAAAAATCTCTTCTCAGTGAATTCTATACTTTTCATCGTATTTAAAAAATTTCACCATACAGCCTGTCTCTAACACCTCCTGTCACTTTTCTTTGCTATTTTCTTTCAAAATACTTCTGATATACTATATAATTCACTGTTAAATTATGCTATTTCTCCCTCTTTTTAGAATATAAACCATAACTATGTCATTTTTCCTTCTTTTGTCTCACTGATGTACATTTTGTTCTGCTATAACACAATGCTTGTGCTATAAAAATCACCACAAAATGCAAAGTTGCACAATAAAAGACATGGGGTTTGTGAGGAAAATGAGATTAAAGACACAAACTCATAAGCTTTGTCAGTGACACATTTAAAGAACGATGAGGTGGTGCTCAGCACATATGCACAAGGGGACGCTAGTGGTAAAGAACACACTGGCCAAAGGAGGAGACATGAGAGATGCCGGTTTGATCCTGGGTTGGAAAGATCACCTGGAGGAAGGCACGACAACCCACTCTGGTATTCTTGCCTGGAGAATCCCATGGACAGAGGAGCCTGGAAGGCTACAGTCAGTAGGGTTGCAGAGTCAGGCACAACTGAAGCAACTTAGCACAACACAGATTTACACGTGAAATGGTCAAGACATATATAAAGTCTCAATAAATAAGGCACTTTACCTTGAAGAAAACTGAAGTTTGCTTGTTCAAGTGACCTCTGAAGGGCACCCCTTTGCATTATTATAAAGTAGTGGAAGAAGTTACCTGAATTAATGGCAAGCTTACACATCAGTTATAGATGGATGTTGCTCATAATACACATCAACTGTGATGTTTGAAGTGTGTACACAAGCGTGCTTCTGAGCATGTGTGTGAATGTTGTGTGTTCCTATGATATTTGGTTCAGCAGGGTATAGTTTTCTCTAGTCACCAAGTGTCTCCTTCTAAGGAAACTATACATAACCAAACGCAAAGCTGATGTTATGCTCAAAACTTTCCCAAATAAAAGAATTGTGTTTTAATATGTACATATTTTCAAAATAAGCATAATAAAACTGATTGTATTCTAATATACTAGAATAATGCCTTGTCTATAGCATGCACTCCAAACATACATGTTAGTAAGTGACCTAAAAAGTGAATCAGTAAAATATATTTCCTTGTATCATAACCTAGAGTCCTCAGAAAAGGATAAGTAGATAGAAACTATCCAAAGAAAATTGGGTTTCATTTCAGCTAATATGCATAATATGAGCATACAAAATAAAGTGAAAATTAATTGGAAGTCCACAGAGGATGAGATGATTGGATGGCATCACCAACTAGACGGACATGGGTTTGGGTGGACTTCAGGAGTTGGTGATGGACAGGGAGGCCGTGTGTGCTGCAGTTCATGGGGTCACAAAGAGTCAGACAGACTGAGTGACTGAACTGAACTGAACTGAATTAGAAGCATTTCACTCCTGACTTCAGGCTCTACTACAAAGCCACAGTCATCAAGACAGTATGGTACTGGCACAAAGACAGAAATACAGATCAATGGAACAAAACAGAAAGCCCAGAGATAAATTCATGAACCTATGGACACCTTATATTTGACAAAGGAGCCAAGAATATACAATGGACAAAAGACAATCTCTTTAACAAGTGGTGCTGGGAAAACTGGTCAGACACTTGTAAAAGAATGAAACTAGAACACTTTCTAACACCATACACAAAAATAAACTCAAAATGGATTAAAAATCTAAATGTAAGACCAGAAACTATAAAACTCCTAGAGGAAAACATAGGCAAAACACTCTCCAACATACATCACAGCAGAATCCTCTATGACCCACCTCCCGAAATATTGGAAATAAAAGCAAAAATAAACAAATGGGACCTAATTAAAATTAAAAGCTTCCGCACAACAAGGGAGACTATAAGCAAGGTGAAAAGACAGCCTTAAGAATGGGAGAACATAATAGCAAATGAAGCAATGAACAAAGAATTAATCTCAAAAATATATGAGCAGCTCATGAAGCTCAATTACAGAAAAGTAAACGACCCAATCAAAAAATGGGCCAAAGACCTAAACAGACATTTCTCCAAAGAAAACATACAGATGGCTAACAAATACATGAAAAGATGCTCAACATCACCCATTATCAGAGAAATCCAAATCAAAACCACAATTAGGTACCATTTCATGCCAGTCAGAATGGCTGCTATCCAAAAGTCTACAAGCAATAAATTCTGGAGAGAGTGTGGAGCAAAGGGAACCCTCTTACACTGTTGGTGGGAATGCAAACTAGTACAGCCACTTTGGAGAATAGTGTGCTGCTGCTGCTGCTAAGGCACTTCAGTCGAGTCCGACTCTGTGCGACCCCATAGACAGAAGCCCACCAGGCTCCCCCGTCCCTGGGATTCTTCAGGCATCAGCACTGGAGTGGGTTGCCATTTCCTTCTCCAATGCATCAAAGTGAAGAATGAAAGTGAAGTCGCTCAGCGGTGTGGAGATGCCTTAAAAAACTGAAAATAGAACTGCCTTATGATCCAGCAATCCCACTACTGGGCTGTTATACACACCGAGGAAACTAGAATTGAAAGAGACACGTGTACCCCAACGTTCATTACAGCACTGTTTATATAGCATGGACATGGAAGCAACCTAGATGTCCATCAGCAGATGAATGGGTAAGAAAGCTGTGGTACATATACACAATGGAGTATTACTCAGCCATTAAAAAGAATACATTTGAATCAGTTCTAATTAGGTGGATGAAACTAGAGCCTATTATACAGAGTGAAATAAGCCAGAAAGAAAAACCAATATGGTATACTAACACATATATATAGAATTTAGAAAGATGGTAACTATAACCCTGTATGCGAGATAGCAAAGGAGACACAGATGTATAGAAAAGTCTTTTGGACTCTGTGGGAGAGGGCAAGAGTGGGATGATTTGGGAGAATGGCATTGAAACATGTATATTATCATATGTGAAATGAATCGTCAGTCCAGGTTCACTGCATGATGCAAGATGCTCAGGACTGGTGCACTGGGATGACCCAGAGGGATGGGTTGGGGAGGGAGATGGGATGGGGGGTTCAGGATGGGGAACACATGTACACCCGTGGCAGAGTCATGTCAATGTATGGCAAAACCAATAAAATATTGTAAAGTAAAAAAAAAAAGAAAGAAAAGAAAGTTAAAATCAGGCCATTGGGATGGAATCTAATCAAAAAAAAAAAAAAGGAAATATTTTACTTCAATGAATTGTTAAATTATATGGAATAAAGATTGTCTAACACACTGGTCATACCAAACACCTTCTTCCAACAACACAAGAGAAGACTCTACACATGGATACCACCAGGTGTACAACACTGAAATCAGATTGATTATATTCTTTGCAGCCAAAGATGGAGAAGCTCTATACAATCAGCAAAAACAAGACTGGGAGCTGACTGTGGCTTGGATCATGAACTCCTTACTACCAAATTCAGACTTAAATTGAAGAAAGTAGGGAAAACCACTAGGTCATTCAGGTATGACCTAAATCAAATCCCTTATGATTATACAGAGGAAGTGAGAAATAGATTTAAGGGACTAGATCTGATTGACTGCCTGATGAACTATGGATGGAGTTGAACTATGAACTATATTTGTGACATTGTAGAGGAGACAGGGATCAAGACCATTCCCATGGAAAATAAATGGAAAAAAGCAAAATGGCTGCCTGGGGAGGCCTTACAAATAGCTGTGAAAAGAAGAGAAGCGAAAAGCAAAGGAGAAAAGGAAAGATATAAGCATCTGAATGCAGAGTTCCAAAGAATAGCAAGAAGAGATAAGAAAGCCTTCTTCAGTGATCAATGCAAAGAAATAGAGGAAAACAACAGAATGGGAAAGACTAGAGATCTCTTCAAGAAAATTAGAGGTACCAAGGGAACATTTCATGCAAAGATGAGCTCAATAAAGGACAGAAATGGTATGGACTGAACAGAAGCAGGAGATATTAAGAAGAGATGGCAAGAATACACATAAGAACGGTACAAAAAAGAGCTTCATGACCCAGTTAATCATGATGGTGTGATCATTGACCTAGAGCCAGACATCCTGGAATGTGAAGTCAAGTGGGCCTTAGAAAGCATCACGACGAACAAAGCTAGTGGAGATGATGGAATTCCAGTTGAACTATTTCAAATCATGAAAGATGATGCTGTGAAAGTGCTGCACTCAAAATGCCAGCACATTTGGAAAACTCAGCAGTGGCCACAGGACTGGAAAAGGTCAGTTTTCATTCCAATCCCAAAGAAAGGCAATGCCTAAGAATGCTCAAACTACCGCACAATTGCACTCATCTCACATGCTAGTAAAGTAATGCTCAAAATTCTCCAAGCCAGGTTTCAGCAATACGTGAACCGTGAACTTCCTGATGTTCAAGCTGGTTTTAGAAAAGGCAGAGGAAGCAGAGATCAAATTTCCAACATCCTCTGGATCATGAAAAAAGCAAGAGAGTTCCAGAAAAACATCTATTTCTGCTTTGTTGACTATGCCAAAGCCCTTGTGTAGATCACAATAAACTGTGGAAAATTTTGGAAGACATGGAAATTCCAGAGCACCTGACTTGCCTCTTGAGAAACCTATATGCAGGTCAGGAAACAGACTGGTTCCAGATAGGAAAAGGTGTATGTCAAGGCTGTATATTGTCACCTTGCTTGTTTAACTTATATGCAGAGTACATCATGAGAAACACTGAGCTGGAAGAAACACAAGCTGGAATCAAGATTGCTGGGAGAAATATCAATAACCTCAGATATGCAGATGACACCACCCTTATGGCAGAAAGTGAAGAGGAACTAAAAAGCCTCTTGATGAAGGTGAAAGAGGAGAGTGAAAAAGTTGGCTTAAAGCTCAACATTCAGAAAACGAAGATCATGGCATCTGGTCCCATCACTTCATGGGAAATAGATGGGGAAACATTGTCAGACTTTATCTTTTTGGGCTCCAAAATCACTGCAGATGGTGACTGCAGCCATGAAATTAAAAGACGCTTACTCCTTGGAAGAAAAGTTAGTTATGGCCAACCTAGATAGCATATTGAAAAGCAGAGACATTACTTTGTCAACAAAGTTCCGTCTAGTCAAGGCTATGGTTTTCCAGTGGTCATGTATGGATGCGAGAGTTGGGCTATGAAGAAAGCTGAGCGCTGATGAATTGATGCTTTTGAACTGTGGTGTTGGAGAAGACTCTTGAGAGTCCGTTGGACTGCAAGGAGATCCAACCAGTCCATCCTAAAGGAGATCAGTCCTGGGTGTTCATTGGAAGAACTGATGCTGAATCTGAAACTCCAGTACTTTGGCCACTTCATGCAAAGAGTTGACTCATTGGGAAAGACTCTGATGCTGGGAGGGATTGGGGGCAGGAGGAAAAGGAGACGACAGAGGATGAGTTGACTGGATGGCATCACCGACTCGATGGACGTGAGTTTGAGTGAACTCCGGGAGATGGTGATGGACATGGAGGCCTGGCATGCTGCAATTCATGGATTTGCAAAGTTGAACCTGACTGAGCGACTGAACTGAACTGAACTGATATATACACACACACACACATACATGCATATGTAAAGAAATTTGGTTTTTGCCTAGAGTACAGAAAGAAAGCTTTAAAAAAATGTCACTCATTTATCAAAAAATAAAATATAAAATCATAAATTTTCTTGAAGCCAGTTGGATGTTGAAGCTCATAGGAAAGTAAATATCTTGAAACAAGAGCAAATGACTCCTCAAAGCCAGACTGACTGCAAGTACAAGGTCACCTGTGACATGACGCTGAAGGAAAAGAGGCTGAGGCCACACGAGTAGATGAAAAGAAATAGACCAAATTTGTAATCAACTGTAATTGGTCAAGCCTAGGCTATGAGCATAGGTTCCCCCTAGGAATTATACACAACAGAGAAACTTGCTTCCTCTGCAGGTTCTTCCTCATTGTCCTCCACAGGTTTCCAAAAAAAGGATGATATAAGATGAGAGAGTACTAGGAGATAGCTTCCAGCAATGGTGCAAATTTGAGCTTTCCAAATATTTGAAGATTAGACGCTTCACCAAAAAAATCTATGGATGGGAAATAAGTCCATAAAGAGATGCTTAATATCATGATTCATTGCGGGAAAGCAAATTAAACAACTCTGGAATACCACTACAGTTTTCAGTTGATTTTTAGTAAAAAAAAAAAAAAAGACTAAACAATAATACCAATGGCTAATAAATATTAGAGCAACTGGAACTCACTTTCTTTGTCTGTGGAAATGCTAAATAATATAACCATTAGGGAAACAGTTTGACAGTTTCTTATAAAGATAAAAACTCACATCATATGACCAAAATTCTCACTTGTAGACATTAGCCCAAGAACATGAAAACTAGCATTCACACAAAAATTTATGCAGTAATGTTTTCAGAAAGTGTTAGTCACCCAGTCGTGTCCAACTCTTTGTGACCCCCATGAACTGTAGCCCACCAGGCTCCTCTGTCCATAAAATTCTCCAGGCAGGTGTACTGGAGTGGATTGCCATTCCCTTCTCCAGGGGATCTTCCTGAATCTGGAACCAAACCCGGGACTCCAGTATTACAGGCAGATTCTTTACAGTCTGAAGTTTTATTAAAAAGTTACAAAAAACTGGACACAACCTAAATGTTCTACCTGTGAATGTATAGACATACTGTGGTATACCCAGGTGATACATTACTACTGAGAAATAAAGAGAACTATCAATTGATTCAGGCTACAATATTGATGAATATCAAATTTATTACAGTAAGATAAAGAAACAGTATTCAAAGGGATCATGTTTCATTTATATGACACATAATTTCATTTATACAATATCCTGGAAAAGACAAAACTATAGGAACATAGAACAGATCAATGAATACTGGGGATAAAGAGTGAAGAAGAGATAAACTAGACAGGGACATGAGAGAACTTTAGAGGTAATAAAATATTCCATGTGTTGATAATAGTAATGGTTATATAAGTATATTCCCTGTTAAAACTCATAGAACTCTGCATTAAAAAGGGTTAAATTCCCTGAATGTAATAAATTTACTTTAAAAATAATTATCACTTATCAGCTTAATACCTAATATGAATTATGGATTTATATAGAGGCATATGTCAAATAACAGCTACCAATTTATCTACTCCTTATATTCAATATATTCTTCAAATTAATATGCAAGCATAAACTTATTTCATCTTCAGAAACTTATAAGGAAGGTACTAGTGTTGTCACCATTTAATAGTTGAGCAAACCAAGGCTTAGGATTTTATATTACTCATCAAGATCATCAAGTCTGTCAAGAATAATGCAAAACTTTGGACACAGACAACTATAGTCAAAGACTAAGCCTACAACCTCATACACAGTTATATATTTGTATATACTTATATATAAGTAACAGTTATACACATGCATGTTCATGTGTTTATGTGCTCAGTTGTGTCTCATTCTTTGTAACCCCATGGAATGTAGCCCACCGGGCTCTGTCCATGCAATTTTCCAGGCAAGAATACTAGAGTGAGTTGCCATTTCCTGCTCCAGGGTATCTTCCTGACCCAGGGATCAAAACCACATCTCTTGCATCTCCTGCTCTGGCAGGTGGATTCTTTACCAATGCACCATCTGGGAAGTCAGTTATATACATAGTAATATATGTATGTAAACGTATTTTCAGTTCAGTTCAGTCGCTCAGTCATGTCCGACTCTTTGCGACCCCATGAATCGCAGCACGCCAGGCCTCCTTGTCCATCACCAACTCCCGGAGTTCACTCAGACTCACGTCCATAGAGTCAGTGATGCCATCCAGCCATCT
>NW_011494956.1:5657262-5683798 GCF_000754665.1 Bison bison bison
TCCATCACCAACTCCCGGAGTTCACTCAGACTCACGTCCATAGAGTCAGTGATGCCATCCAGCCATCTCATCCTCTGTCGTCCCCTTCTCCTCCCGCCCCCAATCCCTCCCAGCATCAGAGTCTTTTCCAATGAGTCAACTCTTTGCATGAGGTGGCCAAAGTACTGGAGTTTCAGCTTTAGCATCATTCCTTCCAAAGAAATCCCAGGGCTGATCTCCTTCAGAATGGACTGGTTGGATCTCCTTGCAGTCCAAGGGACTCTCAAGAGTCTTCTCCAACACCACGGTTCAAAAGCATCTGTTATACTAAATAATAATTTTGGAAATGAAGATGCTTATGATATAAACTAAGAAATTGAGAAAATACTCACAGAGGGATTATATATATATATATATAGAGAGAGAGAGAGAGAGAGAGTTGATGCATACCGTTATTTGTGGTAGTTATATTGATCTCAAATGGCATCAGTCGGCAACAGCTTGGAGTAGTGCTTGGGTTCCCAGCTAGAGATTGAGGCTGGATCACAGCAGTAAAAACACCAAATCCTAGCCACTAGACCAATCAGATCCCTGGGCCCTCCAGGTTCAATCCCTGGGCCTTTGGCTTTTCAGAAAAGAATTTCCACAAAGATGCAAAGGAGTGAAATAAGTATTTATTAAGAGGAAAAGGGTACAGTACATGTAGATAGACACACAGGCAGACTCAGAGGGAGGGTCCCTGAGTTGTGCCTTCCTGGCATTTTAAGTCACTTGTATGGGGCACTTCATCCAGCTTTACTTTGGCCGTTTTATTTGCCTGGCTCACAGTCCTGTGTTTGGGGAATGGGTGATATGTGGTCTGGGCAGGGCCCAATCTCTTCCCTTAATTCTCCTCTTGGAGTTTCAGTCAATAGAGAGTGAATCTCCAATTGCCTTACCCATCTACCTCCTTTCTCAATATTCTTTAAATTCTCCACAGACACTAAATTAGCAAATACTGATCAGTGTCCCTAGGAAAAACATGGGGTTAAGTGCCTGTGAACCTGTGGTCACAACATCTTCAACAAATGATGAATGTATAACCTTGCTTTTTGTATGTTTCTGTCTTAAAACATTTATTTGATACAGTTGATTTGTTAAATCAAACTCACACCCTGCAGCACTATAATTCATGCTGGAAAGAAGCTTATCTAACACACAAATTTTCTTCAAAAGGGACATCATAGCTTTCTCGCAATTTGAAACACTAGATAACATTTCGAAAGTATGCTTGGGCACCATTTTAAACATTAAAATAACCAATAAAAAGAAAAAAAAGGAAAAAACATGACACCTATTATACAGCAGAAAGAAGCCTTACAGCGTAAGAACCAAAACAAGTCAATAATTCAACTTGACTAACCTAACTGGCAACTTTTGACTGAGGTCATTTAAATTTGTTCGCCACTCTGCATATAAACACTTTGAGAAACGATCAAGAAAGCACAAGTATTGATTTAGTTACAAATACAATTTAGCCCTTAGGCACATAAGAAATCTGCTAGTAATGAGGATCAATTCTGTGTGTGTGTGTATAATCTCTAATAAGTTTGTATTTTTGTTAGAATTACATTATAAACATTTTCATTTCAAAAATTATTTAAATTCATGCTTTGAAATTACTATATTTGGTATGTGATACTAGAATATTTCGGAGAAGGCAATGGCACCCCACTCCAGTACTCTTGCCTGGAAAATCCCATGGATGGAGGAGCCTGGTAGGCTGCAGTCCATGGGGTCGCTAAGAGTCGGACCCGACTGAGCGACTTCCCTTTCACTTTTCACTTTCATGAATTGGAGAAGGAAATGGCAACCCACTCCAGTGTTCTTGCTTGGAGAGTCCCAGGGACGGGGGAGCCTGGTGGGCTACCGTCTATGGGGTCGCACAGAGTCGGACACGACTGAAGCAACTTAGCAGTAGCAGCAGCAACTAGTGTATTTATAAGATTAATCAATTAATTGGATATTTTAAGAATCAAGAATTTGGACTCCTTTTTTATTATAATTTTTTCAGTGATCAAGTTCTCTTTTTTCCCTAATCTATCTTCCACTAGAGTATATAAACTTCGTGTAGTCAAAGATACTTTGCTATTTTGCTCACTATTAGAATCTCTTTCTTAGGGTCATCCCTAGAACATAGTAGATGTTCATTTAATTTTTGAATGGATAAACACACTTAAGCCACTATTGGTGAAGAAATCTGGATTCATTGACTTCTACTCTCAAGAAAAAAAAGAAGAAAAAAATGATTCCATACTTATATGTGTTAACAGTAAAACAAGAAGAGAATCCATGGTAAAAAATTAATCTTTAATTAATTCTATCTATCTCAGAGCATATTCATCTATATCAGAGCAAAATAACAAAGAGTTTCTAATTCTAGATATTTGAAAAGGGATTAAAATCTGTTCATATTTTTTTCAGAAAGAATTGAAAATAATACCTACCACTGCTAAAGTTATGTATAATTTAATGTCAATATGGCAAAATAATCTGTTTTTATATCTGAGTAATAACCATTTGAGAAAGCCATCTGTATAGAAGGAATCTATAATGTGAATCTTCTATGTATTCTGTTATAGAAATACTGCATAATCTAGTGCTGAACATAGTAATGATAAATGTAATTACTTGAACTTTAGATAAAAATAAAGGCTCTGACCAAGTGAACCAGAATCAGTAAATGCATTGTTTGAGCAAAATGAATGTCACTTGTGATCAACCCAGATTTAGTTTAGCAGCCTGTTAGCAAGGCAAGTTCTCACATGGGTAGAATCTGCTTTTTCATTTCTTCTCAAACAGTTAGTTACATAAATGTCAATTTCATCAAAAACTATGTCAGTATGGTTAAAAAAATATTTGAGTGAAACAGAAAAGTACAGTGGTACCTATTGATTAAATGGATAGTTTTTGTTTTGCTTTGGTGATGGAAAGTGAAGTTGCTCAGTCGTGTCTGACTCTTTGTGACCCCATGGACTGTAGCCTACCAGGCTCCTCCGTCCATGGGATTTTCCAGGCAGGAGTACTGGAGTGGGTTGCCATTTCCTTCTCCAGGGGATCTTCCCAACTCAGGGATCCAACCCTGGTCTCCCACATTGCAGGCAGACGCTTTAACCTCTGAGCTGCCAGGGAAGACCTGGTTTTGCTTTGGGGAAAATACAAATTCGGAATGCTTTTTCAAAAACTCGCTGAGTTCAAGCTGACATAACTCAACCTCTGGAAACATAATTAATAGTATTATTTATTAGGACTTATTATATGCAATCCCATGAAATATTGCCTGCCACTCTCCTCTGTCCACAGGATTCTCCAGGCAAGAATACTGAAATGGGTAGCCGTTCCCTTCTCCAGGGGATCTTCCAAATCCAGGGATTGAATCTTGGCCTCCTGCATTTCAGGCACATTCTTTACCATCTGAGACACCAGAGAAGCCCAGTTATTAAGGATTGATAGTCTACATTTAGCTAACCATAATTTAATTTGCAATTTACATAAATATTTTGAGACTTTTCTTCATCTTCCATACAGATGCCTATAAGAAATATTGTTTAGACTTTCAGTTGGATTTTCTGATATATATAGAAAATATGTTGAAAAAATTATGCTTATGGCTTTCTACTAGATTTAGCACAAGGATATGTTTAGTGACCTTGACACAAAATATTTTCCATGAATAAAACTATGTTAAAAATATGCTTATGGCTTTCTACTAGATTTAGCACAAGAGTATGTTTAGTGACTTGACACAAAATATTTTCCATGAATTGGTAGGCATGGACTGGAATGAAAAGTGAATGAGAAGTGAAAAAATGAATATAACTTGTGAAAAAAATCCTCAGTAAGCTTATTAATAAAAATGACAGAGAAAAAGAACTAATGTTGGAAAGTTGTTGCTGCTTTTAAAATTTACTTTAAGCTTTGGGGATAATAAAGAATGCCTATGTGCTTAGGTGGATGACCTATGAAAGAAAGAGAAAATATGAATCTGAGCATTCATTTAAACCAAGAATATAAGAAAGGCATCACTGTTAATTCTATTTCATTTAAATAATGTAATAAAATGCTATGAGGAGTACTGATTTCAGATGATAGTATGTGAAAGAGATAACCAAAGAAAAGGAATATAAATAACATTTTTGTTAAAAAAAAAAAACATTTTTGTTGAAGAAATATTACCATATGCTACATAAGTAATAAATTAAGTAAAGGAATATATGTAAGTAATCTTTATATAAGCAGTTAATATTATATTTTTATATTTTCAAAAACAAAATAACAAGTAATTCTGAAATGTTGAATTGTTTTATTTATTTAATAAGCAACTACTGTTATTAAATAAATGTGATAAATCATCTGTCTATTAATTTGTTATGTTTTATTTATCCTTTATTCCTCTAGATAAAACGTAGAGGATTCTCATTTTTAGATAAAGGACTCTAACACTGTACTGTTGAAACTTGAATAGGATGAAAATTCAGATGAAAAACGGGACCCTAGGTAGATTTTTGTAAACACAGACTATAGAGAGCTATTAAAACGTAAGCACAGTGGCAGAAATATCTTCTGTGAGAATAAATCTAATAAGCTAAACTATTATGTCACTTTTAATAGCAACATTAGCATGGATGATGAGTGTATGCATCAACAAAGGGCTTCCTGTAAAGAAGGTTGGTCTTAAATAGTGGTGATTTAGGAGGTTTTAACCAAAATGATTAAATTCAGAAACTTCCATTTTAGATTTGGCCAGAGATCTTCTGGGAAAAAGATTATCCATGAATATTTTCACATTTCTGCATATAACCTAGACTTTATGAGCTTAGGGCAAAGGTTAAAAGATGACAGTACAGTGAATTCCTCTGGAGAGAATCAGAGACTTTTCTCTCCCAGAGACATTTTCTTGAAATCCAGGGTCTTGAAGTTAGAGCTCTTTCTTCCACTCTCTCCCTTCATCTCCCCTCATACCTCAGACAGAAGGGGGAGTTGTACCACCCAACCCGATACCATCTCAGAATCTCGTAATTTCAGCATTACTCTCCGTTTTGCACCCCCATTGCACAGGTATGGCAACATGAGGCTCTCATATCCATGAAGACTGGCCTCTGGGAACTGATACTAAGATGCTCTCTGAGTAATAAGCTATCTGTTCTCTGAACCAGAGATCCAGTGTTTTCTGTTAGAATATGAATTACAAGGAACAATTAGCTGTTTGTTGGTAAACGACAGAGCAGAGAAAGGCTAAAAGTCACGGCCCTCAATTTTTGCCCAATGAAGATCTTGGTTTTGAATCAAAACACCATATGTAAAGATTCAAGCCAACATCTTGACAGTTTTTGCCTGAGATTTCTCATTTCTTGAAAAATTAAATTCAAGATACGTCTACTCTGGGGCTGCCTCAACCCCATCCACCTAATTCTCATCTGGTTGAAGTGCCATCGATACCCTGTCAAGACATTTCTAGCGTTGGAAACTATGTGAATGCATGCGTCTTGTAAGATTTGGGACTGAAATTAGCAAAAAGTAAATGTCTGGCTAGTTTTCTTTGTGTTTCACTTGGATTTGTGTATATTATGTTTTATTCACTATTTAGAGGATTCTGTCTCTAAATGTTTCTTTCTACCTCTGTGTTTCTAGAGATGGAAACACTAATTCCTATATCATTTTTATATTTCCCTCTTGCTAAGTTAATTTATTCCTAATATCCCCAACCCCATCACATTCTTAACAGAATTTAACAACTCTTTCTTTAAAATAGTTTTAAACTATCAGATGGAATGAGTATTTTGGGTATTGAACAGCAAGAAAAAAATATATATGGTACAAGATATATATTAAAATTTATGATGTTTAAAAATAATATTAGGTTCACACCAAATTAGCAATAACATATTCTCATAAACATGACAATGAAATTGAAATGTTTTAATCATTTGAAATTATTTTTACAGATTTAGTCTTCAGTTTAAATCATTAAATTTATAAATACAAATTACCATTTAGTTTTTCATTTGATAAAATAGATTGCAACAGTTAGAACTTATTAGAATAGACCTCATAAATCATAGCTTTTCTTAAATATTGGTAACATGAATAAAATTGACAGATATCCTTCTTACTATTCACAAATGCAGTTTAGCAAACCTAATGGGGCCTAGTCGTTTCTGGGTATGACATTTGCCTTAATAGTACTATAGTATTTTCATGAGTCGTATTACAAATCTCTGCCCCAAATGAATAAACTTATTTTTTTTTTTAATTGTGCTATTTGGATTTGGCCTGATCACCTTGCATTCTTCATACACACTCACACTTGGGACAAAGATGCCTGAAGTTTTATTATGAGTATAAATGGTCACTTGGACAGTCTAACCTCTGGATCCAACAATATACATATAATAGAAATAAATTATTTAATCTTATTTATGAACACAGAGCACAGGCAGCAAAGAAACAGAAAAGTAAGATTGATATTAGAGTGTAACCATGGAGGAGCATGTTCTAGAACTTGGGTTCCCATGGTTGTAAGCATCCATCCCACCTGTGGAGAAGATAATTTCTTTCTATCCAGAATATCATACCTTACTGGACTTTGTAATCCATATACCATAATACCCATGTGTGTGTGCATGTTCAGTGGTGTCTGACTCTTTTGAGACGCCATGGACTGTAGCCCATCAGGCTTATCTATCCATGGAATTTTCCAGGCAAGAATACTGGAGTAGTTGCAATTTCCCACTCCAGGGGACCCTGGACCCAGGGATTCAACTTGTGTCTCTTACTCGGCAGGCATTTTCTTTACCGATTGTACCACCCAAGAAGCCATAATATCCATGGTATTACATTTAACAGGAAAAGGGAAGTAAGTTAGAATAACAGCAACCCCATCATAGATTCTGAGAAGCGACTGCCTACTTTGTTCCATTTTTGAGGCCCAGGCTCTGATTATTCTAATATAAGTACTACTAGTCATGAGTTCTCCTGTTTAGTGGGAAAAATAAATTAAAAAGAATGATTATAATACAAACTTCTTTCAAAACTTTCACTATTAAAGTAAAAAAAAAACTTTGTATTTACCACTTAAAAAGTACTATTTTAAGAATGTTTACACATATTAATTTTATCCCTTTATTTGTTCATTCAAGCTTATTAGGCAGATTACTTGTATTATATGAGTGAAAGTAAATGAGAATATTGCAAATCATTAATAACAGGGCTGGAGGCATCACTATGTCTGATCTAGTGGCCTTGAACTCATGCAGGATGAGCACTTAGACACAGAGTCTGTGAACACTCTGATATTTGAGTATGGCTTCCAGTACCACGGTCTAACTAGGGCTGTTGCCATGACATTTCAACCCAAAATGCAAGCGATGATGGTCTCAAGGCAATGAGGAGTAAAAAAGCAAATGTCACTTTAAAAGGGAGTTGTTCCGATCCATCTAGCTCTTCTTCTCACAATTTCAAGGCAGCCTTAAATCAGTTTAAGGTTTTCCATTGTTTGTAACTTCGTTAGAAGGCTAGAAGTGATTCTAAGGGCAGTATCTTGAACCTTTGACATCTCGCCTTGGTATATGATTTCTTCAAAGACTTGCCCCAAGCCATGCCGATGGGGAGAGATTTGTGATAGTTTCAGAACCTAAAATCAATTGAATTTTCCCAGGAAAAACTCTTTATAAACAAAAATTTCTCACAGAATTCCAAAATTGTAAACCTTTTGAAAAGAAACCAAAGACGTGGTGCCTTAAACCTTCCATTTCAGGATGAGAAAACTAAGAGTTTAGAAAGGTCACAGAAGTGATTTCTTAGAAGTAGAACTATGACTTAGCTCCTGACTCCTAGTCAACTATTATTTTCCCTCAACTCTGCTCTAAAACTTAATTTCCTCCTGAAATCCACTCTGTGACAGATATTTCTGAAATGAAAGAGCTATTTATGACAAAAAAGTTCTTATATGAAGGACATAATCATTTTTCACTCTTTTCTCTAAGAAGACAGTAAAATCTTGCTTTCATAAAAACATGGTATTGTTGGAAGGTATAAATAGATATGCAAGGGCTAATATAAAATAATCTAATGTCAACTGTCAATAAGGGAATGCTTTATAGGAAAAAAAAGTACTTATTCAATTTTTAATGTTGGCATGATTTTTCTTCTTCATTCTATCAAAAGTACTTGTCATTACAAGGAAAGACAGATAATCAGATGGATTTTTAAGGTTGTAATCTGGGTTCAAACTTGATACCCAATACTCTTTGCAGGGAGCAAAATCCTCAAAGAGGGCTTTTTTTTTTTTTTTTTTAAATGTAATGAATGTAACAAAGGGACTATTTTTAATGGTGAGGTCAAGGTTAAAGGAACTAAAGTAAAGATGATGAAGCACCCCGGTCCAGCAAGAGTAGAAAGTCATTACCTCTCCCTTGCCTGACATGACAAAAGGCGGGAGATGATGTCAGAACTTGACAAGAAGCAAGAGCTGGGATCAGCAGAAAGGTCACTCAACAGGATATGAGGTTACAGGCAGAAGGATAGAGCCACTGCCAAGGCCAGGCAGAAAGTAAAGGGAGAATATGCACTCCAACTGCTCCCTCTGCTTTCAAATATTAATTTCCTGACAGTACCTCCACTTGGCTGAACTCAAGCAGAATCTAGAGGGGAAAGGAGGTATAATGAAGCAGCCTGCACAAACCATGTTTCCTGGACAAGAGCAGAGGGGAAATGGGTAGAGAAAAAGTCTAGATGAGCAAACAAAATAATTGAGTCACGATTATCAATGCTGTGCTTTCAATCAGTGAATACAGTTCTAACTACTCTCTCCTAATTAAAACAGTGAGATGAACACCATTCAAAAAGTATGATCAAATTATTCAGAAGGCAAAGGAAGTAGTTTTAAGGCTGCCAGTTTGAGCTGGAGAATGTTTTACATGGTATAAAAACTGGATGCTGGAGAAAAAGAACTTAAGCAGAGAGATATTGTTAATATATTAATATAATGTTATTAATAGAATAATAATAAGGAAAAGCTTAGTTTACTTTGAACATACAGTTAGTGGAGTAAAGGGGTATTTAGAAAAAGGGGAAGTTGCAGGCTATGTGGCCCAAAAGGGCATGTTGAGATTAGATTTGTGAGAGTCTGAGATTAATTCTGTTAATAATTAGGAGGAAACATAAGAGGATAGAGAGATCATACATTAAAAGATATTATGATAATCTGATGTGCAGTGAGCATGACCTCCTGCATGTCTTGAAGAAATATTATTATCTAGAATTAAATACATTTCATTTTTGTTGAATTTGTACAGATGTAGTAGTCTCTGTCGAATGGTAGGTACTTAATAAATTCTAACTGTAACAGGGAAAATTTCAGGTTTTGTGGGGCATGTACATAAATTGGGAAACTGTGTTTAGAAGAAGAATAAAAATTAAGGAAAAAAATTAGATACATGATTTTAGACGAGGTCATGTAATTAAGTGGCCCTACAGCTTAAGCCTCATTAACTTCAGAGTAAATAATTTTTTTGCTCTGGATTGGATAAATGGATGCTGTCATAAGTATGGAGCTTCCCAGGTGGTACAGTGGTAAAGAATCGGCCTGACAATGCAGGAAGCACAAGAGACACTGATGCAATCCCTGGGTTGGTCCCCTGGAAGAGGAAATAGCAACCCACTGCAATATTCTTGCCTGAAAAATCCGAAGGATAGAGGAGCCCAGCAGGCTACAGTTCATGGGGTTGAGAAGCATCAGAGATGACTGAGCACACATTACCATATATTTGCATGATTACAAAAAAAGTAAATTTTATAATAGAGAATGCCGCTGCTAAGTCGCTTCAGTCATGTCCGACTCTGTGCGACCCCAGAGACGGCAGACCACCAGGCTCCCCCATCCCTGGAATTATCCAGGCAAGAACACTGGAGTGGGTTGCCATTTCCTTCTCCAACACATGAAAGTGAAAAGTGAAAGTGAAGTCGCTCAGTTGTGTCCAACTCTTAGCGACCCCATGGACTGCAGCCTACCAGGCTCCTCCGTCCATGCGATTTTCCAGGCAAGAGTACTATTAGGGTCCAATTCCTTTCAATTTATTACAGGAGAATTAATGCTATTGTTCATAATTCCTTTACCAAATCTAGAAAAAAGAAACTTCGGTGCTCAGGCAGATAAACAGCCCACCCAGGCAAAGGACTATTTTAAAAAGAGGCGGCCAGTTCTATAAAGATACAAGATATCCTCCTGAAGTCTTTGTGCAATTCGAAGCTCTGACACTTGAAGAAGTATGAATGCTACAAACTTATAAAACATCACCTGAGAGTTTACTTGAATTTCCCCCAAACTCACCAAGTTCTGTACATTTTAAACATCAAGCTCCCAATTCCAGTTTTTTGTTTCAGCCCGTTGTTTGCCATCTTCAAGAGGGGCTGAAGCAAAAAATTAAAATCAAAAGCCTAACATCCAAGATCCACAAAATTAAATGCGTTTAGAAGTGATTCAAGCAAACTCCCAAGTGATGCCCTGTGTCTGTAGCATCTACACCTCTGCGGCAGTGTCCTGGAGTGTCCAAGCACACTGTATTAAAGCTTAAGATTGCAACAAGACTTTAGAGAATAGTACTAAGTAAACAAAAGAAGCTATGGATACTTTTTTCTCATTGTTAGAATAAATGGTGGAAAGGGAAACAGTTGGTGAAAAATTTAAGCCAATAAACTGTTCAGTAGTTAACTGATTCCAAAAATATTTATGTGTGTATAGTACTCCAGGAATTAGGCTAGAAAATATAGATTGGAAAAATGCACTCAATGCCTTCTAGACAGCTCATTAAAATGGGAGAAACAAGGAATTCTAAGTTACAAGTTCTGGCCAATACATGAAAATGGTACTGGGAGAATACAGAAAAGAATTATCTTCATTAGTCTCAGTTCTATAGTTAGAATTAGGATGCAAAGTCAAATGGGAGATGTAAGCTAGATCTCCATTATCAGGGAACTGATATGGTGACACTTTTATTTTGGAAAAGCCTTTGTTTAGCTGCACAATGGAGGATGGATTGGTGATATTATTGCATAATATATTATGTAGTTTAAATTATATATATATGTATGGGGTTTCCCTGGTGGCTCAGAGGTTAAAGAACCTGCCTGCAATGTAGGAGACTTGAGTTCTATCCCTGGGTTGGTATATATTATATACATAGCATAGTATATAGATAAACAGGGAAGCTACTGCGTATATTAAAAAGGAAATAATAATAGAATTATGACATTCCAGTAGTCATGTATGGATGTGAGAGTTGGTCCATAAAGAAAGCTGAGTGCTGAAAAACGGATGCTTTTGAACTGTGTGGTGTTGGAGAAGACTCTTGAGAGTCCCTTGGACTACAAAGAGAACCAACCAGTCAATCCTAAAGGAAATCAGTCCTGAATATTCATTGGAAGGACTGATTCTGAAGCTGAAACTCCGATACTTTGGACACCTGATGTGAAGAACTGACTCATTGGAAAAGACTCTGATGCTGGGAAAGATTGAAGGCAGGAGGAGAAGAGGACGACAGAGAATTAGATGGTTGGATGGCATCACCGACTCAATGGACATGAGTTTGAGCAAGCTCCTGGAGTTAGTGATAGACAGGAAAGCCTGACATGCTGCAGTCCATGGCATCGCAAAGAGCTGGACATGACTGAGTGACTGAACTGAATACTGAAGAAGGGAAAATCTTAGTAGGCAGAATCAATGGAGCTTGGTTTTGAAGTTGGACAATTATATGAATGGAAGAAAGGAAAGGAGGAACACCTGGTTTTTTAATTGACTGAGTGTTTGATGATGTCTTTAACCAAAGTATAGAATATGAAAAGTAGGTCAGATTGTGGAGAAATGTAAATGAGTTTGAGTTGAGTTATATATGTTGCATCTGATCTTCCTATAAGCAGTTGACTGCACAAATCTGGAACTCATGGCAATATCTTCATTCAAGATAGAGATTTGGGTAATGGACATGTACATGGCATGAAGGAAGAGCACAAGCAAAGGCTGGATTACTTTCAACTCTAAGTAGTCAAAATAACAAACCCTGAATAACAATAGCTTAAATATGATAATATTTATTTTTCACATTAGAGCCATTTATTACAGGTTTTATAATGGCAGTACTAAACCACAAAATCCCAAGTAATGCATTCTTTCATTTTATCTGACTCTGTAGCAAAATTGCCCCCAAATGCAGTGACATAAAACAAACATCTGGCTCAGTCTGTGTGTGTGAGGAATTTGGATGGGTCATAGTCAGGACTGTGTGTTTGTGTGCTCTGGTGTTGAGCATCAGCTAGAAGATTCAAAGACTGGGGGCTGGATTTATATGAAACCGTGTTTAGTATAAATCTGGTGGTTGTATCTGTCTCATGCTGTCTTTTCACATATGCTTCTTCACGGCATGGGGCTGAGTCCTAAGAATAAGTGAGAATGAGCCCAGGTAATACTACATCTCCTTTTATGATCCAGTCTTGCAGTGTCACTTTTACCATGTTCTCTCCCTGCAGTTCATCACAGTCACCGTTTCCAGTGGAAAGGAAACCACTCTTCTCCATTATAGGTGGTGGCAACCTGTTGCAACAAGCAACAGGTTCTGGAGCTCTGAGATGTAAAATATTACTTAGCTCATTTTTGGAAAAACAACCTATTATACTACAGCTGGGATTTTCCCAGTGTATTCATTTCCCACCTCTATAATGTGAGCCTTATTCTCCTGGTGCAATGTTTCTTCTCTAATGGAGTTTTCTGAATACAGGAAAGGTGTGTCCAGAGCTCTCCTAAGGAAATTACTAAAACTTACACAAAAAATATCCATTTATGTCTCATTGACTAGAAGGTAGTCACATCTTCACATCTAGCAGTAAGAAAAATACAGAAATGTCTCATTTTGGGTGATCATTTTTCCAAGCTAAGAATTAATACATAGGGAAAGAATCAATAAGAAATCTCTATTATGAGAGAGAAAAATTAGTAATTACTAATATATGAAACATGCTTTTTTTCCATGTACATTTTCCAACAAGGTTGCCACACTTCCATAAATAGTTACTTTGAGGGGGAAAAAAAAAGGTTCTAGCTGCAATTTTGGTAAGAAATCAGTTCCTTACAGACACATAGCTTCTATGTAATGTGTAGACTCATGAAAATTATGATAGTCATCATTTTAAAACAAATTATTCTTCAAGAGTGTCAATTTTACTGTCTGCTAACTTTCTTTCCCCTGCTTCAGAAGGCTGATTATTTGGTTTATTTGACATTGAGTCAAATCCGTATTTGTTGACAGCTGCATGGGTCAATTTTGAAAGATCAATTTTAAATGAATGGGTTGAAGGAAGAAGTTTACTTCAAATATCTTTTGCTGAGTCTTAGCAATGCCATCATTGATTCTGATCAGGGCTAAAAGCACTATGCTCTTTTCCCAAATAAAACATTTAAAGTACAGCTTTCTGAACATTGGAAAAAGGTGTAATAATGGAATAATAAAACAGACTCCCATTACCACTGTACTGAAAATGACAGACAAAATAACAGTGAGAGACATTGCTGGCTCTGTTTTTACTTATACACCATCATTTAGCAGGATTCCTCAGAACCTTATTTCCTTAACCCGTTAGTATGCAGTGCTAAAAAATGGTGAAATAAACTTAGACATTTTTAATACTGCATGATTTATCAGAATCTTTAATATTCCAATGAATATAGTAAATCTCCAAGAAGAGAGGCATTCTGCTATATTTTCTAAACCTATTTGTTCACAGATTTTCCTTCTCACAAACCATCTTAAAAGAAGTAAAATGTCTCTAGTGTTCCCTCTGCCTTGAGAGAGAAATCATTTTCCTTATTCTTGTCTCTTCCTGTTTTGGTTAAAAATAGAATTTGAATCACATATAGTTGTACTCATATTCATACCAGAATCACTCAAACATGTATGAATATATTAGATAGCAGGTGCAGCTAGGTATGGGGAATACACACATTTAACTGATAAGGATATTTTTAACCTATGTCAAGGAACTCAAGACGTAGTCATTTCTTTACCCAACTCCACTATCCTGTTTTGGGCAAGGTGTCATTATTCTGTGACTTCACATCTCCCTGAAATGTCCTCTGTTATAATATTTTCTTCATTATATATAATTCTCTGTGCCCATGTGTATCCCCTACCACTTCTTGAGTAGACTGCTTGGAGGAGATTATGCTTGGTTTGAGTTTTAGAAAATTGGCAGAGAACTTAGCGGTTGAGGAGGGGAGCTGAAAACTTTAGATAGAATCAGGGGCAAGAATCTCAAGGTTGTAAAACTTAACAAGGAGCACAAGATGAGAGAGAATAGAAACCAAGATTGAAGTGGGGTTACAGAGAAGCTTGTATAATTTAAAGCAGCCAGGACTTTATCTTGTTATGTATCACTGAAGGAACTCACCAGTGATAAGGTTTGACAGTAGAATTCAATTTTCACTTTTAAAGATCATCTAGGGTCACACAGAGTTGGACACAACTGAAGCGACTTAGCAGCAGCAGCAGTCATAATGTAGAATATAACATAATTCTGTATATTTATGGCTAGTTGGGCATCAGTGCGGCAGACCTGGTTTTGATTCCTGGGTCAGGAAGATCCCCTGGAGAAGGAAATGGCAATCCACTCCAGTATTCTTGCCCGGAGAATCTCATGGACAGAGGAAACTGGTGGGCTACAGTCCGTGGGGACACAAATAGTCAGACACAATGGAGCAACTAACACTAACTATAGTTAGTTAACCAGCAAAAGATTTGCTAAAGGATATTAGTTCACAGAATCATTGAGATGTCTAGAGAAATAGGTTTGAGATTAAATGTACTGGAGAAATATTCAGAACTTCACCACATATTAGGTTAGTGAAGGAGCCTTCCCCTGGTGACAGTAATCAACCCAGACTCTGCAAAAGAACAGCCTGATGTTGAAACCTGTGCCACCACAGCTGCCACCACCTCTTACAGCATAACAACCACCTCACTGCTCACTACAGAACTGGAATCACATCCATATGTATCTCAGTGATTCAGTTCAATCTACAGACTAACTGCACAGGAGACTAAGAAATAGAGGCTCTGAAATTCTATCATTTGAAGGAGGAACTTATAAGGTAAGATCCTGTCAAAATGTAAAAGTCAAAAATTGTTCAAAAGGTGGAGGCAGGCAAGATTAAAAACCATTTACTGAAAATGGAAGGCAGTTCAAGAAGTAAGAAAAGCAATTGTCCAGGTGTGAATGGTTAGCACAGTGGGAGTTAGCATGATTTCAGAGGTGAGGAAGGGAAAAGTGAAAAAACAGGATATAAAATAGCGCATAGGTTATGATTGATACATGCTGGAATATGTGCTCACTTTTGAATTTAAACCATCAAGTGATAGTCGGCCTTTCAACAAAATAAGGAGTACAGAGGAAGGCAGACTGTTTGGGGAATTTGAGGTGTAAGCAGGATAAATACAGGCTTATTTTTAGAATCTGAGTCTTACTTTGAACATAATGAGTTTGGGTTAGCCATGTCTTAGTTGCTCAGTTGTGTCCAACTCTTTGCAACCCCATGGACTGTAGCCCGCCACTGTCCATGGAATTTTCCAGGCAAAAGTACTGGAGTAGGTTTCCATTTCCTTCCCCAGGGATCTTCCCAACCCAGGGATAGAACCCAGGTCTCCTGCATTGCAGGCGAATTCTTTAGTGTCTGAGACACCAGGGAAGCCTAATATGAACATCCATTAAAAAAAAAAATCCAGAAAAAAAAAGATATATAAATTTGACACTATAGAGCATTCAGGGATAAAGAATAAACCGAAAAGCATAAACATACAGTTGGAAGTTAAAACCCTAAAAATGAATACAAAAGCCCAGCAAATATGAAGCAGCCTGTAGTAATCAAAACTATTATAAATAAGGAAATTGCAGGTCCTGAATTGTGTGTGTGTGTGTGTGTGTGCGATACTTACATGATTTGCCTTACTGCCAGCTCAGATAGGCATATGGTTTTATAGGTTCCAGAGTACTGTATTAGTTGCTACTGTAACAAATCACTACATTAAATGGCTTAAAACAACACAAATATATTTTCTTTCAGTTCTGGAGGTAAGAAATCCAAACTAGGCCCCTCTAGACTAAAAGCATGATGTTAGCAATGCTATGTTCCTTCTGGAGGTTTTAGTGCAGAATTGGTTCCACAGTTTTTCCAGCCTTGAGAGATTGCTGTATATCTTGATAGCACCCTTTCCTCCATTTTCAAAACAAGTAGGGTAGCATCTTAAAATCTCTCAACACTTCTACCTCCCTCTTCCACTTATAACAACCAGTGTAATTACAGTTGATCCTTGAACAACCCAGGAGCTAGTCCCCTTGTAAATTATAGTAGGCAATTCATATTCATGATTCCTCCACATCTGTGGATTCAGCCAACCAGGGACTATGTAGGGCTATAGTACTACTGAAAAATATCCCACTATAACTGGACCCATGTGATTCAAACCCACATTGTTCAAGGGTTCAGTATACATTCTGTCTTCTGTAGTAGGAAAAGGTGTATTTCCACTCCAGTATTCTTGCCTAGAAAATTCCATGGGCTACACTCCATGGGGTTGCAAAGAGTCAGACATGACTGAACACATACACACATACATTCTGCCTACCTCCTTATTTTAAGGTCAGCTGCTTAGTACTTTAATTCCACCTGCAATGGAACTGCAGATTGCCTTATTCACATAGCATGTTCACAGTTTTCAGAAATTAGGACATGGATATCTTTAGAGACACGAGAGCAGTATTCTACCTAACACAGATGGCAACAGGTTTTCATCTTTGGGTAATATCCTTTGTTTTATCCTCCAAGCCCTTCTATCTCTTTTGTACGCATGTACTACCATTGAATTTCTCTGTTTGAATTATCTAGAGGGGCTTCTGTATTCCTGACTAGACACTGACTGAAGCAAAGAACTGAGATCTGGCTTTATTTGGCCAACTTAAGAATTTTCCTGATAGAGGAAACAGTGGGGACAAAGTCCCTGAGGCTTAGAAGAGGTGGTATGTTCAAAGACACATCTGAAAGCCAGTGTGGCAGGAGCATGGCGAAGTGGGGAGCGGTCAGAGAAGGAGAGGGGCAGATGAAAGCCCAGCGAAGGACCTAGATTTATTCTGAAGGAGACAGGAAGCCATTAGAGGAGTGACTTAATTTGACTTAGAATCGAAAAGGGTCACTCAGATTACATGGAGACTAAAATGCTGTTGTGTGTTTTAGACTTCAAGGTTCCTCCTTGAACATGTTAATAACACAGTTACAGCATTGTACCATATGGTTCTGCATTAATTCTGACCTCAACAGCTTTCTCAATCCTTGTTAGCATCAAAATCTTTTAAATATTTTATATGATTTTATTTTTGAAGTGTTCTTCTGGTCATTGAACTTTATTCAAACTGAAGATACAGTATGCCTCATGCTTATCCTGCTCCTTTTCCTTATATGTACGGTTAAATTATGTGCTAAAAAACACCCTCAAGTTATCATTTCTGTCTTAAGCTGTTTCAATCTCTAAAGATTTAGGCAGAAAGAGAAAAACAACACACAAAAAAAAATAAGTAAGCCCTTCAAGAGAGGGAGTGATTAGCATCTAAGCTTCTTAAGCATTGAAATTACTTTCTTCTGTATCTATCAGAGTGATCAATTCAGCTTAAACAAAGAAAAGTTTCCTGCATTTAAAAAAAAATATTTTTGCTAACATTTCTTATCTGGGACAAAGTTTGTGTTGTCAACATTCAGAATGATCGATTTTTTTTTTTTCTTCCTAAAACATTTCTTATACAGTGAATGCAATTCCATTAAGTTTTGGGGTGGGGAGGGGAACTGTTAAAATTCAGATTTATTTTAGAATAGGAAACAATGAATACTCACTTGAAAATAAATTTCTTAGGCACTTAGACTGTATCTTGTTTTATCATCTTAGTTATTCCATTTTGTATATTATTGTATAGAAATTCAATTAAATAACATTCTAAACATTTTTATGTCAAAAAACTATTAATCTTCACATTGCATTTGAAAGTTAAAATTAAAGTTAAATAGGAATAATGAGTTATTTTCAACAGGATGATGCTGATAAAATCATTAATAGATATCAAAATATTAACAAGGATTTAAGTGCATTGCAAATGCTATATATTGTTGGTAATAATTTTATTACAGTGCTTAACATATATTTGTCACTATTCTATTGAGAATGAATTCCAAATGGATTTCCCCAAAGTTACACAAAGTCAGGAAAAAGTAAATACACTAGATTCTCTTTTTTTCCAGAGGGGTGAACTGTTAGAAATATTACTCTCAAAGGAAGAATAAACTTGCCTTTGGAAATCAGCTCGCTGATATGTTATTTTCTGTCAATTTATATCCTTTTCTTGCAAACTCAATGTCAATTCAACTATTATATTTGAACTACAACAATAATTTGAACTGTGTTAACATTTTTAACTGTATTAGCTATTCAGTTCAGTTCAGTTCAAGCTGCTCAGTCGTGTCTGACTCTTTGTGACCCCATGAACTGCAGCATGCCAGGCCTCCCTGTTAATATTTCTTAAATGTAGATTTGTAAGAGATATTACTTAAAAAGTAAGTAATTTACATCAATCTTCTACAATACATAAAGAATACATTATGAAGGATAATATAATTAACTATATTTGAAATTCTTTATCAAAAACTATATTAACTGATGTGACATATTTTTGTCAACTGTAAAGTGGGGATAATAATGAAACTGCACAACTCATTGGGACTTGAACCTGCAGTCTTTTAATTGAGAGCACACACACCTGGTCTCAAGACTTAATGAAGATCAGGTTCTTGATGTATCTCGCCACAGAGAAAGGATTCAGTGAGAGACAAAAGGATAGGTAAAAAGGGGGTCTATTTGGAGAGAAACATATTCTATAGCAGAGTGTGCGCCATCTCAAAAGGTGCTGAGAGGCCCTGAAATATGAGATGGTTAGTTTTTATGGGCTGGATAATTTCATAGGCTAATGAGTGGGATGATTATTTCAACTATTTTATGGAAGGGGTGGGGATTTCCAGGAACTGGGCCATTACCCACTCTTTGACCTTTTATGGTTGGCTCAGAACTGTCCTGCTTTCCTAGTGACTCAGATAGTAAAGAATATGCCTGCAGTGCAGGAGACCTGGGTTTGATTCCTGGGTCAGGAAGATCCCCTGGAGAAGGGCATGGTGACCCATTTTAGTAGTACTGCCTGGAGAATTCCACGGACTGCGGTCTATGGGGTCATGAAGAGTCTGACAGGACTGAGTGACTAACACTTTCACTTTTCACTTCAGAACTGTCATGGTACTGTGGCTGTGTCATTTAAATGCTAATAATTTACAATGGGTGTATAAAGAGAATGAAGATTTGCATGCTAAGTAGCTTCAGTCATGTCTGACTCTCTGCAGCGCTATGGACGGTAGGTAGCACACCAGGCTCTTCTGTGAATGGGATCCTCCAGGCAAGAACACTGGAATGGGTTGCCATGCCCTTCTCCAGGGGCTCTTCCCAACCCAGGAATCGAACCCATGTCTTTTATAGCTCCTGCGTTAGCAGGAGGGCTCTTTACCACTAGTGCCAGCTTGGATGCTAATGAATTGCAATGAGAGTATAAAGAGGATCAGCCAAATCTGCCATCATGGGCCTAGTGGGTTCTAACCAGTTTGTCATATCCCAACAGCTATGTCATTCTTTTAAAGGTTGTGCCCTGCCCTCTTCCCTCCTATTTCATTAACAGTACTCATTTTAAAGTTATACTTTATGTTTGTTTCCCTTATATGTTGTCTTCAAATCAATTAAATGAGGATGTTCTTTCATTAGGGCTTCCCTGGTGGCTCAGTTGGTAAAGTGTCTGCCTGCAATGCGGGAGACCTGGTTTGATCCCAGGGTCAGGAAGATCCCCTGGAGAAGGAAATGGCTACCCACTCCAATACTCTTGCCTGGAAAATCCCATGGATGGAGGAGCCTGGTAGGCTATAGTCCATGCGATTGCAAAGAGTCGGACACGACTGAGCAACTTAACTGGTACTAAATGTTCTTTCATTGCCCCAGAATAAATTTACTATCTCAGGAATGTCACACAGTTTAATAGTGTTTTTGATATATTTTTAAAGATGAAAAATATAGCTTCAATTTGATAATAAATCGCATTTTTGAACATCAAAATCCATTATCTCCACACTTCTTCGCACTCCTCCACATTAATAAAGTAACTTGATATTTCTGTGATTTAATGAGACTAATTTCTACAATATTTGCAACAACTTTATTTTTTTAATCAATAATTGAATTTTTTAAAATATAAATTTATTTATTTTAATTGGAGGTTAATTACTTTACAATATTGTATTGGTTTTGACATACTTTATTATATACAGTGTGGTATTATGTGGATGTTATCTTGGTTAAAATAAAATCTTGTACAGCTAGCAAGCTAATTCAGAATACATAGTCTGTACATAGCTGTTTAGCATTATTTCATAAAAACTGTATGTCAGAGATGGCTCGTACAAGTTTTTTAATCTGAATCTGATCAACACCTACATTTATAAAATTAATATTGCGAATGTCAGAGATGGATTTTTATTGGTAAAAATAATGTTCCATTGACTAGCATGATAAATACTTCAAATATGTTTTCTTTGATAAATTTGAATGTGTTTCAGTTGTGCAAAATGGCTAAAATATTTTGAAACATTTCCCACACACAGATTAACAGTATATAGAAACCTGGAGAGGCAGGACAGAAACATGGGGATGACACTAGAGGCTTGATTTTTAAAACACACTATGTTCAACCACTTGGTTTATGGGAATCTGTGATGACAACCCCAGTGGTTATAAAATGCTGCCTGGCTCTGGAAAGCTGAGAATCCGACTTACATGAATTTTCTAAGATGTGGTCAGGACACCTAATAAGAAATAGCTGTTCATTCAAGCTGAGAGAAAGAAAGACTTGAATGGTTTTGTGCTTGCTTGCTAATAAACAAATGATTAATAAATGTCAGTGTGGGTGGCAGAGAATTTGGGACGTGCTTTTGTTAAAATTTGTTGTGCAGTTTGTGGGAGAGTAGCTCATTTCCACCCACAACAAACATTTTTGAAGGCTACAATGCAATACTCAGCCAACTTGGAAACACAAGTAAATTCTACAAATTCAACTGCTTCGCCTTCAGATGAAACAAAATGAAAACCAATATGAAAGGATGTGTTCAGTTCAGTTCAGTCACTCAGTCGAGTCCGACTGTTTGTGACCCTATGAACTCCAGCATGTCAGGCCTCCCTGTCCATCACCAACTCCCGGGGTCCACCCAAAACCATGTCCATTGAGTCAGTAATTCCATCCAACCATCTCATCCTCTGTCATCCCCTTCTCTTCCTGCCCTCAATCTTTCCAATCATCAGGGTTTTTCAAATGAGTCAGCTCTTTGCATCAGGTGGCCAAATATTCAAGTTTCAGCTTCAACATCAGTCCTTCCAATGAACACCCAGGACTGATCTCCTTTAGGATGGACTGGTTGGATCTCCTTGTAGTCCAAGGGACTCTCAAGAGTCTTCTCCAACACCACAGTTCAAAAGCATCAATTCTTCAGTGCTCAGCTTTCTTTATAGTCCAACTCTCACATCCATACATGACCACTGGAAAAACCATAGCCTTGAGTAGATGGACCTTTGTCGGCAAAGTAATGTCTTTGCTTTGTAAGATGCTGTCTAGGTTGGTCATAACTTTCCTTCCAAGGAGTAAGCGTCTTTTAATCTCATGGCTGCAATCACCATCTGCAGTGATTTTGGAGCCCAGAAAAATAAAGTCAGCCACTGTTTCCCCATCTATTTGCCATGAAGTGATGGGACCAGATGTCATGATCTTAGTTTTCTGAATGTTGAGCTTTGAGTCAAATATTTCACTCTTCTCTTTCACCTTCATCAAGAGGCTCTTTAGTTCTTCATCACTTTATGTCATAAGGGTGGTGTCATCTGCATATATGAGGTTATTGATGTTTCTCCCGGCAATCTAGATTCCAGCTTGTGTTTCATCCAGCCCAGCATTTCTCATGATGTACTCTGCACATAAATTAAATAATCAGGGTGACAATATACAGCCTTGACCTACTCCTTTTCCTATTTGGAACCAGTCTGTTGTTCCATGTCCAGTTCTAACTGTTGTTTCCTGACCTACATGCAGATTTCTCAAGAGGCAGGTCAGGTGGTCTGGTATTCCCATCTCTTTCAGAATTTTCCACAGTTTATTGTGATCCACACAGTCAAAGGCTTTGGCATAGTCAAGAAAGCAGAAATAGATGTTTTTCTGGAACTCTCTTGCTTTTTTGATGACCCTGCGGATGTTGGCAGTTTGATCTCTGGTTCCTCTGCCTTTTCTCAATCCAGCTTGAACATCTGGAAGTTCATGGTTTACGTATTGCTGAAGCCTGGCTTGGAGAATTTTGAGCATTACTTTACTAGTGTGTGAGATGAGTGCAATTGTGCGGTAGTTTGAGCATTCTTTGACATTGCCTTTCTTAGGGATTGGAATGAAAACTGACCTTTTCCAGTCTTGTGGCCACTGCTGAGTTTTCCAAATTTGCTAGTATATTGAGTGCAGCACTTTCACAGCATCATCTTCCAGGATTTGAAATAGCTCAACTGGAATTCCATCACTTCCACCAGCTTTGTTCATAGTGATGCTTCCTAAGGCCCACTTGACTTCACATTCCAGGATGTCTGGCTGTAGGTGAATGATCACGACATTGTGATTATCTGGGTCATGAAGCTCTTTTTTCTACAGTTCTTCTGTGTATTTTTGCCACCTCTTCTTAATATCTTTTGCTTCTGTTAGGTCCATACCATTTCTGGCCTTTATTCAGACCATCTTTGCATGAAATATTCCCTTGGTATCTCTAATTTTCTTGAAGAGATCTCTAGTCTTCCCCATTCTATTTTTTCCCTCTATTTTGCATTGATCACTGGGGAAGATTTTCTTATCTCTCCTTGCTGTTCTTTAGAACTCTGCATTCAAATGGGTGAATTTGAATTTCCTTTTCTCCTTTGCTTTTTGCTTCCCTTCTTTTCATAGCTATTTGTAAGGCCTCCTCAGACAGCCATATTGCTTTTTTGCAATTCTATTTCTTGAGGATGGTCTTGATTACTGTCTCCTGTATAATGTCAGGGACCTCCATCCATAGTTCATCAGGCACTCTGTCTGTTAGATCTAGCTCCTTAAGTCTATTTCTCACTTCCACTGTACAGTCATAAGGGATTTTATTTAGGTCATAGCTGAATGGTCTAGTGGTTTTCTCCACTTTCTTCAATTTCAATCTAAATTTGGAAATAAGGAATTCATGATCTGAGCCACAGTCAGCTCCCAGTCTTTTTTTTTTTTTTTGGTGACTCTATAGAGCTTCTCTATCTTTGGTTGCAAAGAAGTTAATCAATCGGATTTCAGTGTAGACCATCTGGTGATGTCCATGTATAGAGTCTTTTCTTGTTTTATTGGAAGAGGGTATTTACTATGACCAGTGTGTTCTCTTTTCAGAACGCTTATTAGCCTTTGCCCTGCTTCATTTTGTACTCCAAGGCCAAGTTTGCCTGTTACTTCAGGTATTTTTTGACTTTCTACTTTTAGGCTACCAATATATAGTAAATTTTAAAGACTTTGTTAGGATACAAATAAATGAGTTCAAATAAATTATTAAGTTTAATAAACTTAGATAGTAGGTTTAAATTCTTAGTTATAAGCTATCATAAATGAACGCATCCTGACTTTTGGTAACTTTGGCTTCCATATCTAATTTCTTAAGGATTATTAGATTTGATAATTTTAGAATTTTTCTATGATTTGATCACATGCTTCTCTACACTGTATTTAGGCCTTGAGTCTTGGAACATTATTTCATGCTTTTATCCAATATTCTCTTTAGTACTTGAGGCACTAATATGTCTGGACCTAAATCTTTACCATTTTAATGAGATTAGCCTTCCCACTTTCATTTGGAGTATGTTTGACTTCAATTTCCTCTTAATTAAAAAAAAAATTCTTTACAGATAAGTATTTTTAATTGAGTATTGGATATAATTGATTATGTCCAATATAATTTACAGAAGGGGAAAAAATGGCCTCATTTTCCTCAGCTATTAATATGATTCATAGCTTCAAATAAACAAAATGTATAAACTCCTTTTTAGAATACCTAGGCTTTATACAATCCATAGTTTATTCTAATTTTATATTTTTCCAGCAGTTCTTACAGAATTGTACCTTTGTTTTATAGTATCTCCACCAGTTGATTTATAGGAAGAGATGAGAAACAATCTTATAATAAAGGATTTTTGAATAACATTGACACAAGATCATCCAGACTGCAGCCTAAACAATGTTTTCTTTTTTGTTGTTTCTCTCCCTGGTTAAAATTGAAATGATCTACAATACCCCTACCATCAGAGTGAAAGTGTTTATTCATAGACATTTTTGCAAAGCACCTTGAGGAAGAGAGTTTAAGTTAGAAAAGAACAAAAAACTTTTTTTTTTCTTGACTTTCAGCATGTGTGTGAATAATGCAAGGGCAATTAAGAAGAGAAATAGTGACAGTAATTGAAATACAATTGATCAAGTGCATATACTTGAGAAAGAAAGTCACTACTTTAATAAATGAACAGAAATTCTGCCTAAAGAGAAATCCAAAGGTCTCTGCAATAATTACTTCCAATGTAAGGAAGCAGCCATGGTGGGATGGGATATGGGACAGATGGAAAATAGACCAGAAAATGTGGATCAAAAGTATCAATAAATTAATAAAATAAAAGGAGGAGACTCAAACAAAGTCAGGTAGCCCTGCTCTTGCTAAGGGGTAGGGAGTTTCCTGGTGGGAGAAAGGGTTATTAATTTCAACAAATTTTAAGAAAATAGGGCTTATAAGCTAACATCAAATGCAAATTATTGAATGATTGCATGTTAGTTACTAGAATTGTAGGAAAACAATATACAGTCAACTTGCAGTAGTTTGTTAGTTAAATGAACTGGGAATACTGATTAGCAAATACCAAATTGGAATTGCTCTTAGGGGAAATACAGAGATAGAACAATACATAACTTTATTTTATATGTATTTCTGTTTAAAGGCCACTTATTTAATATATACAGTTGATTCACTGACCCTGAACTCACTGGCAATAGCACTGTAACTCACTTCTAAACAAAACTTATATGACACACCTGTAGTCTCACCATAAGGTACATCACAGCTTCCCTGTGCTAAAGAACACTAGACAGCACTTTAGTTCTAGGTTTTAATGGACATTTTTAACAGCAGAATCAACAAAAAGCAAAAGTGATAAAAATAGGGCACTAAATGAACTGCAAAAAACAACACTTTTTTGCAGTATGAGAGATGAAACAGAAAGAAAATAATTTTATTCAACTTCATCTGAGAATGTTCGTCTGGGGAGACTCAATTTTTCATCTCTCTATGAATGTACACATTCACAAATGACCACCAAAGTGTTATGAATATTGACTTGGGGGTTATAAATAAATTTTAGCCAGGGGCAAATTCTCAGATACAGAATTTACAAATAATGAGACTCAAGAGTTCTGATGGCATTATCAAATTGATGGGAATCAGTTCGAGCAAACTGGGAGATAGTGAAGGGCAGGGAAGCCTAGTGTGCTGCAGTCCATGGGGTCACAAAGAATTGGACACAATTGAGCAAATAAACAACAACAAGTGTTCCAAGTGTAGGTTTCATTCTCACTATAAATTGTGTTATCTTTAGAAAGGTATGGTATTACTAGGAAAAGGAATCTAAATAGGGTGAATAGAAGTCCAGGACACACATTCCCATATGGTACTCAACTGGAACTGGCCTATTTAGACTTACTAGAACTTACCTGAATGTGAAAGTGAAAGTCACTCAGTCTTGTCTGACTCTTTGTGACCGCATGGACTATACAGTCCATGGAATTCTCCAGGCCACAATACTGGAATGGGTAGCTTATCCCTTCTTCATCAAATCTTCCCAACCCAGGAATTGAACCGGGGTCTCCTGTATTGCAGGCAGAATCGTTACCAACTGAGCATGTTCATTTCACTTCAGTTCATTCGCTCATTGTTTCCAACTCCCTGCGACCCCATGAACTACAACACATCAGGCCCTGTCCATCAACAATTCCCGGAGTCCACCCAAACCCATGTCCTTTGAGTCGGTAATGCCATCCAACCATTTCATCCTCTGTCATCCCCTTCTCCTCCTGCCCTCAATCTTTCCCAGCATCAGGGTCTTTTCAAATGAGCCACCTCTTCACATCAGGTGGCCAAAGTATTGGAGTTTCAGCTTCAACATCAGTCCTTCCAATGAACACCCAGGACTGATCTCCTTTAGGATGGACTGGTTAGATCTCCTTGTAGTCCAAGGGACTCTCACGAGTCTTCTCCAACACCACAGTTCAAAAGCATCACTTCTTC
>NW_011494956.1:5683935-5686017 GCF_000754665.1 Bison bison bison
GTCATGTCCGACTCTATGCGACCCCATAGACAGCAGCCCACCAGGCTCCCCTGTCCCTGGGATTCTCCAGGCAAGAACTCTGGAGTGGGTTGCCATTTCCTTCTCCAATGCAGTGAAAATGAAAAGTGAAAGTGAAGTTGCTCAGTCATGTCTGACTCTTAGCAACCCCATGGACTGCAGCCTTCCAGGCTCCTCCGTCCGTGGGATTTTCCAGGCAAGAGTACTGGAGTAGGGTGCCACTGCTTTCTCCTCAGTGATTTTAGAGCTCATAAAAATACAGTCAGCCACTGTTTCCACTGTTTCCCCACCTATTTGCCATGAAGTGATGGGATCGGATGCCATGATCTTAGTTTTCTGAATGTTGAGCTTTAAGCCATCTTTTTCACTCTCCACTTTCACTTTCATCAAGAGGCTCTTTAGTTCTTCTTAACTTTCTGCCATAAAGGTGGTGTCATCTTCATATCTGAGGTTATTGATATTTCTCCTGGCAATCTTGATTCCAGCTTGTGCTTCATCCAGCCCAGCGTTTCTCATGATGTACTCTGCATATAAGTTAAATAAGCAGCCTTGACGTATTCCTTTTCCTATTCAGAATCAGTCTGTTGTTCCATGTCCATTTCTAACTGTTGCTTCCTGACCTGCATACAGATTTCTCAAGAGAAAGGTCAGTTGGTCTGGTATTCCCATCTCTTTAAGGATTTTCCACCGTTTATCACAATAAACTGATCCACACAGTCAAAGAGAAGGGAATGGCAAACCACTTCAGTATTCTTGCCTTGAAAACCCCATTAACAGAATTAAAAGGAAAAAATTAGGACACTGAAAGATGAACTCACCAGGTTGGTAGGTGCCCAATATGCTACTGGAGATCAGTGGAGAAATAATCCAGAAAGAATGAAGGGATGGAGCCAAAGCAAAAACAACACCCAGTGGTGGATGCGACTGGTGATAGAAGCAAGGTTTGATGCTGTAAAGAGCAATATTGCATAGGAACCTGGAATGTTAGGTCCATGAATCAAGGCAAATTAGAAGTGGTCAAATAGGAGATGACAAGTGTAAACATTGACATTCTAGGAATCAGTGAGCTAAGATGGACTGGAATGGGTGAATTTAACTCAGATGACCATTATACCTACTACTGCAGGCAGGAATCCCTTAGAAGAAATGGAGTAGCCATCATGGTCAACAAAAGAGTGCAAAATGCAGTATTTGGATGCAATCTCAAAAACGGCACAATGATCTCTGTTTGTTTCCAAGGCAAACCATTCAATATCATGATAATCCAAGTCTATGCCCCGAACACTAATACTGCAGAAGCTGAAGTTGAACAGTTCTATGAAGATCTACAAGACCTTCTAGAACTAACACCCAGAAGATGTTCTTTTCATTATAGGGGACTGGAATTCAAAAGGAGGAAGTAAAAAAACACCTGGAGTAACAGGCAAATTTGGCCTTGGAGTACAGAATGAAGCAGGGCAAAGGCTAACAGATTTCTGTCAAGAGAATGCACTGGTCATAGCAAACACCCTCTTCCAACAACACAAGAGAAGACTCTACACATGAACATCACCAGATGGTCGACAGTGAAATCTGATTGATTATATTCTTTGCAGCCAAAGATGGAGAAGGTCTATGCAGTCAGAAAAAACAAGACTGGGAGCTGACTGTGGCTCAGATCATGAACTCCTTATTTCCAAATTCAGAGTGAAATTGAAGAAAGTTGAGAAAACCACTAGACCATTCAGGTATGACCTAAATAAAATCCTTTATGACTATACAGTGGAAGTGAGAAATAGATTTAAGGGAAATAGTGATTTAAGTGATTTAAGTGAGAAATAGATTTAGATCTGACAGAGTACCTGATGAACTATGGATGCAGTTTTGTGACATTATACAGGAGACAGGAATCAAGACCATCCTCAAGAAATAGAATTGCAAAAAAGCAATATGGCTGTCTGAGGAGGCCTTACAAATAGCTGTGAAAAGAAGGGAAGTGAAAAGCAAAGGAGAAAAGGAAAAATATACCCATTTGAATGCAGAGTTCCAAAGAATAGCAAGGAGAGATAAGAAAACCTTCCTCAG
>NW_011494956.1:5686349-5704547 GCF_000754665.1 Bison bison bison
AAAGTGCTGCACTCAACATGCCAGCAAATTTGGAAAACTCAGCAGTGGCCACAGGACTGGAAAAGGTCAGTTTTCATTCCAATCCCAAAGAAAGGCAATGCCAAAGAATGCTCAAACTACCACACAATTGCACTCATCTCACACACTAGTAAAATATTGCTCAAAATTCTCCAAGCCAGGCTTCAGCAGTACCTGAACCATGAACTTCCAGATGTTCAAGCTGGTTTTAGAAAGGCAGAGGAACCAAAGATCAAACTGCCAACATCCGCGGGATCATTGAAAAAGCAAGAGAGTTCCAGAAAAACATCTATTTCTGCTTTATTGACTATGCCAAAGCCTTTGACTGTGTGGATCACAATAAAGTGTGGAACTGAGCATGAGGGAAGCCCTAGTTCCCCTCATTTATTCCACTAGAGAGTGGGCTTCTTTAGGGCAAGATCTGGTCTGTCTTAATGACAATTGCATTGTGAGGCTTAACTGAGTATCTTGGCACAATGAAGCCTCGCAAAAACAGTTGTTGAAACATGTGTGTGTGTGTATATATATATATACACACACACACACATATATACATACAAATATTACCTCTCAGTACCATGTTTGTGTTTATATTGCCCAAATTTTAAGGTTAAGTTCTTCCATCACTCTCCAGTATTCTTTTTTTTTTAAATCTTTGGCATTAGAACAATCCTATGTCGACTTAGCACTTTAAACTATATTTTCCTGAGCTACATTTTGCTCTTCTTCTTTGACTATATAAGCTTCTGACATGTGGGAAACTCAACAGCAGCTACAGGCATGGAAATGGTCAGGATTCATTCCAATCCCAAAGAAGAACCATGCCAAAGAGTGTTCAAACTACCTCACAAATGCATTCATTTTACAAGCTAGCAAGGTAATGCTCAAAATCCTTCAAGCTAGATTTCAACATTACATAAACTGAGAACTTCCAGATATACAAGCTGGATTTAGAAAAGGCAGAGGAACCAGGGATCAAATTGCTGGCATCTGTTGGATCATAGGAAAAGCAAGAGAATTCCAGAAAAACATCTACTTCTGCTTCATTGACTATGCCAAAACCTTTGACTATGTGAATCACAACAAACTGTGGAAAATTTTTCAAGAGATGGGAATACCAGACCACCTTACTTGCCTCCTGAAATACCTGTATACAGGTCAAGAAGCAACAATTAGAATCAGACATGGAACAGACTGGTTCTAAATTGGGCAATGAGTATGTCAATGCTGTATATAGTCATCCTGCTTATTTAACTTATATGGAGAATACATCATGCAAAATGCCAGGCTAATGAAGCACAAGCTGGGATCAAGATTTCTGGAAGAAATATCAATAACTTCAGATACACAGATGACACCACCCTTATGGAAGAGAATGAAGAAGAATTAGAGTTTCTTGATGAAGGTGAAAGAGGAGTGTGACAATCTGACTTAAAACTCAACATTCAAAAAATGAAGAGCATGGCATTCAGAAAATTAAGATCATGGCACTCAGCCGCATCATTTCATGGCAAATAGATGGGGAAACAATAGAAGGGGTGAGAGACTTTATTTTGGGGGCTCCAAAATCACTATGGATGATGACTGCAGCCACAAATTTAAAAGATGCTTGCTCCTTGGAAGAAAAGCTATGACAAACCTCAGCAGCATATTAAAACACAAAAACATAACTTTGCTAGCAAAGGTCCATATAGTCAAAGCTATGATTTTTCCAGTAGTCATGTATGCATGTGAGAATTGGATCATAAATAAGGCTGAGTACAGAAGAACTGATGCTTCGAATAGTGGTGCTGGAAAAGACTCTTGAGATTCTGTTGGACTACAGGCAGATCAAAACAGTCAATCCCAGAGGAAATCAACCATGAGTATTCACTGGAATGACTGAGGCTGAAGCCGAAGCTCTAATGCTTTGGCCACTTGATGTGAAGAGCTGACTCATTAGAAAAGACCCTGATGCTGGGAAAGATTGAAAGCAAGAGGAGAGGGGAAGACATCAACTCAATGGACATGACTGGGAAAGCTCCAGGAGATGGTTAAGGACAGGGATGTCTGGCATGCTGCAGTCCATGGGGTGGCAATGAATCAGACACAACTGAGTGACTGAAAAACAAAAGCAACACGTGTGGTCACCATCATCGATATTTATTTATTTGCATCATTTATTATCATCGTTATTTATAAATCATCATCATTTACTTTCAGTCTTGTTCCATTGAGTATTAGGTGAAGTTTATTAGTTCATTCTTCAATTTGCTAAAGTAAAACCAAGTTACCAAAGCAATTAAGTAATCTCAAAAATATCCTGTTTGCACACACTCACATAGATTCCTTTTATTTAAAAAAATAGTAATTTGGGGTATTAAGAGATATACCCCCAAAAAAATTGCCCCCTGTCTTAGGGATCATCTGAAAGTATTCTGGGAAAGCATCATCTATATCCATCCAGCTTGGAGCTACTAAAAACATACACATAAAGATGACATGTTTCTTTGTCCTTTCCCCCTCTTTTAACTCCTATTCCATATCCTTTGATTTATTACCATACACAAATGTTTTAATGCCCATTGCTGTTAATTCTATGAAAAGGCAGGCAGTATACTGTATGTTGCATATATTTCCTCCACCTCCTTGTTTTATTCTTTCCATATATATCCTTGACTATTCTAGAATCTGACTCCCATGGTCACCTGGATGTTAGAATCAGTACCTCATTCTAATATGTTATAGTCTACTCTGAGAACAAATCTAAACTTAGAGAAACAATACAATGAAATTGCTAATTTCCAATATTTTAAGACCGGCAATGAAGTACATTCAAATAAGATTTTTTGTTGTCTCAAATAATAAAAATACATTCAAGAATCACTTAAGCAGAAACCATAATTTTACTGATCACACAAAGGGGTAATTTTTCATTTAAAATGCAGAATGGACACATACATTTATTTTTTCTACCTCCTGAGAACTCAGCATAAACTATAACAAAGGAAATTAAGAAAAATAATTTGATAATAAAGAAGAGAGCAAGAGGGGAGCTATTAGTGGAACTCATTTATAAGAAAAATGATGAAGATGCATATTATATTCTTAAAATCTAATTAATCTGTACATAGTTGCCACTTGAATGTGCATGTTCCTCAAAAAATATTTATGGTGGTCTTCTGTTTATATAAACATTATCAATCACCAAATCAGCAAAACAACATACCACTACCATGGCCAGATAACTGTTGATCCTGTGAATAAAAACCATGCCAGTCAGTGGTGGTGATGTTCTTATAAGACTATCCTACTAGAACATCCTCCAAAAAGGACCACAGGAGTGACTTTAGAGCTCTTTGAAGCATTTTGTTGACTCAAAATATGGGGTAAAGTGTCAAAGAGTGACCTGAAAGGGAAAATTAGATATTGGGGGCCAAAAGGATACTCATCTGAATAAGATGGCAGCATGGATGACACTGTCAGGCCCATCCCACCACTGGCAGTAGACAAGGAGTTTAAAATGTCAAGAAAGGTTACCTAAAGTAGAGGGCACTAAATTACCTAGTGCCCAAGGCAATCACAAGGCAGTACTAGATTCACACAAGAGTCAAAATTATGACTTTATGCTAATTAATTCATACAATAAAAGATTGAATATACACCCTTCATGGATCACAGCCTTGTTGTGGTGAAGAAGCTTGTATGACTCAGTAAAGCTATGAGCCATGTTATGCAGGGCCACCCAAGATGGACAAATCATAATGAATAGCTCTGACAAAATATGTTTCAGGGTAGAATGAAATGGAAACTCACTCCAGTATTCTTGCCTGGAGAACCCCATGAATAATAAGAAAAGGCAAAAAGATATGACATCAGAAGATGAGCCCCCAAGGTTGGAAGGTGTCCAGTATGCCACTGGGGAAGAACAGAGGGCAAATACTAATAGCTCCAGAAAAATGAAGCAGCTGGGCCAAAGCAGAAATGATGCTCAGTTGTGAATGGATCTAATGGTGAACGTCCAAAGCTGTTAAGAACAATAGTTCATAGGAACCTGGAATGTTAGGTCCACGAATCAAGGAAAATTGGATGTGGTCAAGCAGGAGATGGCAAGAAGGAATATTAACATCTTAGGAATCAGTGAACTAAAATGAATAGGAATGAAAAGTGAAAGTGAAGTCGCTCAGTCATGTCCGACTCTTTGTGACCCCATGGACTGTAGCCTGCCAGGCTCTTCTGTCCATAGGACTTTCCAGGCAAGAATACTGGAGTGGGTTGCCATTTTCTTCTCCAGAGGATCTTCCCAACCCAGGGATTGAACCCAGGTCTCCCACATTGTAGGTAGATGCTTTACCGTCTGAGACACTAGGGAAGTTTCAAACAGAAACAGATGAATTTAATTCAGATGACCATTATATCTACTAATATGGTAAATAATCCCTTGAAAGAAATGGAGTAGTCTTCATAGTCAACAGAAAATATTGAAATGCAGTACTTTGTGCAACATCAAAAATGACAGAATGATCTTGGTCCATTTCCAAGGTCATCATCACAGCAATCTAAATCTATGCCCCATCCTCTGATGCTGAAGAGGCTGAAGTTGACTGGTTCCATGAAGATCTACAAAATCTTTTAGAACTCACACACAAACAAAGAAGCCCTATTCATCATAGGGCATTAGAATGTAAAAATAGGAAGCTAAGAGATACGCAGAATAATAGGCAAGCTTGTGGCTGGAGAACTAAATGAAACAGGGCAAAGGCTAAGAGAGTTTTGTCGAGAGAACATGATGATCCTAGCAAACATGAAACATCTCTACATGTGAAAATCACCAGATGGTCAATATCAAAATCAAATTTATTATGTTCTTTGCAGCTGAAGATGGAGAAGCTCTATACAGTCAGCAAAAACAAGACCTGGAACTGACTGTGGCTCAGATCATCAGCTCCTTGTTGCAAAATTCAGGCTGAAATTGAGGAAAGTAAGGAAAATCACTAGGCCATTCAGGTATGACTGAAATCTAATCTCTTATGATTACATAGTACTGTCAAGTTGCTTTGGTCATGTCCAACTCTTTGTGACCCCATAGAATATTCTCTAGGCAAAAATACTGGAAGGGGTTGCCATTCCCTTCTCAAGGGGATCTTCCCAACAAAGGGATCGAACCTGTGTTTCTTACATCTCCTGCATTGACAGGCAGGTTCTTTACCATTAGCATCACATAGTGGAGGTGATGAATAGATTCAGGGGATTAGATCTAATAGACACAGTGCCTGAAGAACCATGGACAGAATTTCACGATATTGCACAGGAGGCAGTAACCAAAACTATTCCAAAGAAAAAGAAATGCAAGAAGGCTAAGTGGTTGTTTGAGGAGGTTTTACAAATAGCTGAGTATAGAAGAAAAGTGAAAAAAAGGAGAAAGAAAGAGATATAAACAACTAATGCAGAGTTGCAGAGAATAGCAAGGAAAGATGAGAAGGCCTTCTTAAATGAATAATGCCAAGAAATAGAGGAAAACAATAGAATGGGAAAGACTAGAGATCTCTTCAAGTAATCTGGAGATATCAAGGGAACATTTCATGTAAGGACAGACATAATACAGCACAGAAATGACAAGGAACTAACAGAAGCAGAAGAAATTAAGAAGAGGTGACAAGAATACACAGAAGAACACTACAAAAAGGTCTTAATGACCCAGTTAACCACAATGGTATGATCACTCACCTAGATCTGGACATTCTAGAATGTAAAGTCAAGCATGTTCATTAGATGAACAAAGCTAGAGGAGGTGAAAGAATTCCAGCTATTTAAAATCCTAAAGGATGATAGTCTGAAAATTCTGCACTCAACATGTTAGCAAATTTGAAAAACTCAGCAGTGGTCACAGAACTGGAAAAGGTCAGTTTTTAATTCCAGTCCCAAAGAAGGGCAACACCAAAGAAGGTTCACACTGTCATTCAGATGTGCTCATTTCACATGCTAGCAAGGTCATGCTCAAAATCCTTCAAGCTAAGTTTCAGTAATATGTGAACTGAGAACTTCCAAATATACAGCTGGATTTAGAAAAGGCAGGGAAACCAGAGATAAAATTGCCAACATTCGTTGGATCATGGAGAAAGCAAAAGAATTCCAGTAAAACATATACTTCTGCTTCATTGAATATGCTAAATTCTTTGACTATGTGATCACGATAAACTGCAGAAAATTCTTAGAGATGAGAGTGCCAGACTGCCTTACCTGTCTCCTGAGAAACTATAAGCAGGTCAAGAAGCAAAAGAACCAGAAATGGAAGAACTGGCACGGAACAACTGTTCTAAATTGGATAAGGAGTATGAGAAGGCCGTATATTATCACCCTGCTTATTTAAATTCCATGCAGAGCAAATCATGCAAAGTATATTATCACCCTGCTTATTTAAATTCTATGCAGAGCAAATCATGCAAAATGCTGGACTGAGTGAATCACTTGCTGGAATCAAGATTGCCAGAAGAAATATCAACAACCTCAGATATGCAGGAGATATCATTCTAATGGCAGAAAGTGAGGAAGGACTTAAGAGCCTCTTGAGGTTGAAAGAGGAGAGTGACAAAGCTGGCTTAAAAATCAACATTCAAAAAACTAAGATCATGGCATCTGATCCCATTCAGTTCAGTTCAGTTGCGCAGTCCTGTCCAACTCTGCGACCCCATGAATCACAGCTCGCCAGGCCTCCCTGTCCATCACCAACTCTTGAAGTTCACTCAAACTCATGTCCATCGAGTCGGTGATGCCATCCAGCCATCTCATCCTCTTTCGTCCCCTTCTCCTCCAGCCCCTAATCCCTCCCAGCATCAGGGTCTATTCCAATGAGTCAACTCTTTGCATGAGGTAGCCAAACTATTGGAGTTTCAGCTTCAGCATCAGTCCTTCCAATGAGCACCCAGGACTGATCTCCTTTAGGAGGGATGGGATCTCCTTGCAATCCAAGGGACTCTCAAGAGTCTTCTCCGACACCATAGTTCAAAAGCATCAATTATTCAGCGCTCAGCTTTCGTCACAGTCCAACTCTCACATCCATACATGACCACGGGAAAAACCATAGCCTTGACTAGACGGACCTTTATTGGCAAAGTAATGTCTCTGCTTTTGAATATGCTATCTAGGTTGGTCGTAACTTTCTTTCCAAGGAGTAAGCGTCTTTTAATTTCATGGCTGCAGTCACCATCTGCAGTGATTTTGGAGCCCAAAAAATAAAGTCTGACACTGTTTCCACTGTTTCTGCATCTATTTGCTATGAAGTGATGGGACCAGATGCCATGATCTTAGTTTTCTGAATGTTGAGCTTTAAGCCAACTTTTTCACTCTCCTCTTTCACTTTCATCAAGAGGCTTTTTAGTTCCTCTTCACTTTCTGCCATAAGGGTGGTGTCATCTGCATATCTGAGGTTATTGATATTTGTTCCAGCAATCTTGATTCCAGCTTGTGCTTCCTCCAGCCCAGCATTTCTCATGATGTACTCTGCATATAAGTTAAATAAGCAGGGTGACAATATACAGCCTTGACTTACTCCTTTTCCTATTTGGAACCAGTCTGTTGTTCCATGTCCAGTTCTAACTGTTGCTTCCTGACCTGCATACAGGTTTCTCAAGAGGCAGGTCAGGTGTTCTGGTATTCCCAACTCTTCCAGAATTTTCCACAGTTTATTGTGACCCACAGAGTCAAAGGCTTTGGCATAGTCAATAAAGCAGAAATAGATGTTTTTCTGGAACTCTCTTGATTTTCAGTGATCCAGCGGATGTTGGCAATTTGATTTCTGGTTCCTCTGCCTTTTCTAAAACCAGCTTGAACATCTGGAAGTTCACGGTTCATGTACTGCTGAAGCCTGGCTTGGAGAATTTTGAGCATTACTTTACTAGCGTGTGAGATAAGTGCAATTGTGTGGTAGTTTGAGCATTCTTTGGCATTGCCTTTCTTTGGGATTGGAATGAAAACTGGCCTTTTCCAGTCCTGTGGCCACTGCTGAGTTTTCCAAATTTGCTGGCATTTTGAGTGCAGCACCTTCACAGCATCATCTTTCAGGGATTTGAAATAGCTCAACTGGAATTCCATTACCTCCACTAGCTTTGTTCGTAGTGATGCTTCCTAAGGCCCACTTGACTTCACATTCCAGGATGTCTGGCTCTAGGTGAGTGATCACACCATGATGATTATCTGGGTCGTGAAGCTCTTTTTTGTACAGTTCTTCTGTGTATTCTTCCCACCTCTTCTTAATAGCTTCTGCTTCTGTTATGTCCATACCACTTCTGTCCTTTATCAAGCCCATCTTTGCATGAAATGTTCCCTTGGTATCTCTAATTTTCTTGAAGAGATCTCTAGTCTTTCCCATTCTGTTGTTTTCCTCTATTTCTTTTTAGTTATTGCTGAGGAAGTCTTTCTTATCTCTCTTTGCTAATCTTTGGAACTCTGCATTCAGATGCTTATATCTTTCCTTTTCTCCTTTGCTTTTCACTTCTCTTCTTTTCAAAGCTATTTGTAAGGCCTCCCCAGACAGCCATTTTGCTTTTTTCTTGATCCCTGTCTCCTATAAAATGTCACGAACCTCAGTCCATAGTTCATCAGGCACTCTATCTATCAGATCTAGTCCCTTTAAATATATTTCTCACTTCCACTGTATAATCATAAGGGATTTTATTTAGGTCATACCTGAATGGTCTAGTGGTTTTCCGTACTTTCTTCTATTTATGTCTGAATTTGGTAATAAGGGGTTCATGATCTGAGCCACAGTCAGTTCCCGGTCTTGTTTTTGTTGACTGTGTAGAGCTTCTCCATCTTTGGCTGCAAAGAATATAATCAGTCTGATTTCGGTGTTGACCATCTCGTGATGTCCATGTGTAGAGTCTTATCTTGTGTTGTTAGAAGAGAGTGTTTGCTATGAGCAGTGTGTTCTCTTGGCAAAACTCTATTAGCCTGTGTTCATCCCATTACTTCATATCAAATAGAAGAGGGGAAAAGTGAAAGCAGTGATAGATCTTATTTTCTTGGAATGCACTATCACTGCAGATGGTGGCTGTGGCCATGAAATTAAAAGATGCTTGCCCCTCAGAAAGAAAGCTGAGAGAAACCTAAACAGCATATTAAAAAGCAGAGATGTTATTTTTCTGACAAAAGTCATATAGTCAAACTATGAATTTTCCAGTAGTCATGTACAGATATGAGAGTTGAACCATAAGGAAGGCTGGAGAAGACTCTTGAGATTCCCTTAGACTGCAAGAATTCAAACCAATCCTAAAGGAAATCAAACCTAAATATTCTTTGGAAGGACTGATGCTGAAGTTGAATCCAGTATTTGGTCACCTGCTGTGAAGAGAAGACTTACTGGAAAAAGACTGATGCTATGAAAGATTGAAGTCAAAAGGATAAAGTGATGACAGAGGATGGGATGGTTAGATAGCATTACCGATACAATGGACATGAATTTGAGGAAACTTTGTAAGATAGTAGAGGACAGAGATGCCAGGCATGCTATAGTCTATGGGGGGGATGACTGAACAACAAGAGACCAGCCTTCCATAACCCATATGCCACATTTTGGCAAATTTGGAAAAGCATCTTCTCCTTTATTTTAGTTTCATTTGCTAAAAACTTGTTTAAAAAAATATCAGTTTAGTCAGAACACGACACTTTCTACTGTAACAAATGCAGAAATGCAGCATTTTATTTCATATCATTAAACTTCATTCTTCTCAAAGACAAGAGTCTTTGAAGGTTTGTCACATTGCGTCACCCATGTCTACAACAGGGCATGGCACATAATTGCTAAATGTTTTGATGAATGAATGCATACTACAGTTTATCTCAAATCATTCCTGCAACAATATAGTTAACATAACTGACATCAATCAGTTCATCACAGGAAAAAAATACTTGGTTTGATCTAGTTGAGACATGTCAAATAATGGGCTAAGCTAGTTCTTTTTTTTTTTTTTTTTCCAATAGTTCTGCTTCATCTTCTGTCCCAATTTGCCAAACTACAGTCCACCTAGCACTTCATTTATTAGAACTAGTTATTCTGATTCAGCTGTGTATGTAATTACTCAAGAATAACAAAAGTACAATTATTTACAACTCAAGAGTATTTTGCTTACATCAGAGACACACACACTACTACAGAGCTGGATAAGTATTTTTGTGTGTGTATGTATCTTTGGGGTGTAATGAGATAAATGTTATGATTAAAGCAAAACCCAGATAACTGTGGCCAGTTGGCTTTTACATTGAATTAGAATAGGGAATGGCACCCCACTCCAGTACTCTTGTCTGGAAAATTCCATGGACAGAGGAGCCTGGTGGGCTGCAGTCCATGAGGTCGCTAAGACTCGGACACGACTGAGCGACTTCACTTTCACTTTTCTCTTTCATGCATTGGAGAAGGAAATGGCAACCCACTCCAGTGTTCTTACCTGGAGAATCCCAGGGACGGGGGAGCCTGGTGGGCTGCCATCTATGGGGTCGCACAGAGTCGGACACGACTGAAGTGACTCAGCAGCAGCAGCAGAATAGGGAAAAGTTACATCTTGGTGTCAGTGGATTTACTCCTTGAAAAGTACATTACTATCATATACACAAAGGAAGTTGTTTTTCCTTTAAAATGAATCTGATCATACATATTTAACGCCTGAGTTTGACATTCTGGAAAGGTTTGTTCAAAAGGTATTGTCAAATACTATTTAAAAGTTAATCTACTTAACTCTATAGAACAATGAAAATATGTATTAAGGGTATCAAGCACTACTATCTTCATTTTTCTAAGTGTCTTTTGCAATTCCTGTTGTTTTAGAAATGTTACCTAGGAAAGTTTTTCTGATATTTCTCATAAAACATATTATGTATGAGTTTTAAATGTAAATTACTTTATATATATGTATATATATATATGGTTTGCTGTACACTTCCCGGGCATTTCATTGGTTATGACTCCATCTTCTAATGTAAGAGGCATGGTTCAATCACTGCTCAAGGAATTAAGATCCTGCATGCAGCGTGGCCCAAACTAAGTAATAAAATTACTATGGTTTGCATTACTAAGCATAATCAGAAATAAATATAGTTTATAAACTATTATAATATATATAATCTAGGAATTTACCATTTACAAGTGTGACTCACCAAGCACAATAATGGAGTGGGAAGTGAATGCCTGTAGGAGAACTCCCTGAGAAGGAACTATGGTGAGAACTATGTGTAAGTATTAGTAAGATGATGGTTTCTTCCTTCAAAATAATCAAACACTATGTACTTTCTAATCTCAGGTGTGCTACTCACCTCTGACATCTTTACACCCCTTGCTATCCTCTTTTACTATCCTTAAAGGAAAGTGAATTTTGTAAATCAAAACATCCATGTAAATGACTACCTCTTACTATAATTTTTTCCAAGCTGTAAATTTTTTTCACTTAATTGTACCTAGTTTCAGAAAGTTGAAGTAACTTATTTAGGCCATAAAGGATGTGTGCAGCTGAAGAGCCATGAATCTGAGATGTTCTAGGTCTTGAAGCTCTTTTGCCGAACATCATCTTACCTGCCTAACTTCAGGTGTAAAATATTCAAAAAGTTTATTTCCCAAAAAAGGGAAAAGCAAAATTAACATTAGCAACAGTAATAATAAGAATATAAATGCAAATTCCTTTAGATTCACAGAGAGAATTAAAACAGTAGGTATAAATATGCTAATATAATGTATTCTAATAATGTTACAATAAATGGTTATTATCACTATGGACTAAAAATTATAATGTTGTGTTTATATATCTTAGAGGTGTATTACCCTGATAGAATCCTATTACTGTGAATTAGATCTGGAAAGCAATGTGCCCTTGACAGCATTAACTAAATCTTATTAGTAATAAAAATGAATAATTAAATCACAAAGAGGTCATTGTTGTAAAATATTCTTCAAATATGATCCATGGTGCACAGGGATCAAAATATTATGTGTGTGCTGAGTCTTCTCTACTGTATAGCTCCTTGAAATCTGAACAAGAGGATAAGTCAGAATCCAAGGCAATCTGGACTGAAAGATTTCTTTGCAATCAGTTTCATGTTCCGTGACATGAAAAATGCTTGGGATAAATTAATTATATAAGGCATGACCTAAAGAAATTCAGAGGGGAGAAAGAAGCATGTGCCATTTAGATCTGGAAAAATGTATTGAATAAAATAAAAGTTCATCCAAGGTGTCATGCAAAATGCAGGAACACTGATGTTGTGGGAAATACTATGCTTATTTCTTAAAAAATGTTCTTTCTATGAACCAGAAAGGGTTGTAAATATCTATTGGTTCCTCAGAATTCTCATTATTACATATGATCAATCACTGTACAGGGGATAACCTAAATCTCTAAGAAAGAAGACATGACAATGACTTTTAAAAGTGAAGATGACATAGGACTTCCCTGGCAATCCAGCGGTTAAGAACAAGAGGTACAGTTTCAATCCCTGGTTGGAGAACTAAGATCCCACATGTCTCATGACCAAAATAAATCAAGAAAACATTAAACAGAAGCAATATTGTAACAAATTCAATAAAGACTAAAAATGGTCCACATCAAAAATATCTTGGAAAAAAGTTAGGATGACTGAAAAGCCCATCACTTTCTATTCTAGAAGAAAACAAGAAAATGAAGGTCAATATTGAAAGTGAGAAGGGGACATAATAACTTAATAAATATTAAATCAAAAAAATGGGGACATTTCAGTCATCAAATTATAAATTAAAGTTTCTAAGGAATAGAAATTATACACTGAATGGTTGTTATTACACAGAATCAGAATTAGATAGAGTCACATCCAATCATTCAGGACCCTTTACACTTCACACAGGAGTACAGCTAAAGCTAAGCTATAACATATAACATGGAAAATGTACTGGAAAGAACATCAGCATTTTGAACACATTATATCTATGAAAAAATATACTGTACAGGTGTATTTTCTTTTTAATTAATCTCTGTTTCATTTGTTTCCTTACCAAAAGTGGTTATTTTAAATAAACATATAATCATGGTAAATACTTCGGCCACCTGAAGCAAAGAGCTGACTCACTGGAAAAGACGGTGATGCTAGGTAAGACTGAGGGCAGGAAAAGAGGGCGATAGAGGATGAGATGGTTGGATGGCATCATCAACTCAATGGACATGAGTTTGAGCAAACTCCAGGAGACAGTGAAGGATAAGGAATATTGGTATGCTGCGATCATGGCGTTGCAGAGAGTCAGATACAATTTAGCCACTGAACACAACAATAATCACATCAACTTTATGAATCTGAACTCTAACATTTTCAAAAGGACATGTCCCAGAAACTAAATAATTATATGGCATGATGACTTTTACTGTAAGAAATGTACATATTTATATGGAGGAATTAAAGATGAAACTAGTTATCACCTGGATGTAGAAGAGGGTAATAAACTGGGGAAGACCTCAGAGAGGAAATGATATTTGAATGGACTTTGAAGGACACAGTGTTTCATATGAACATTCAAGAAAAAGAAGTGGCATAAGTAAAAGAGTATTAATTATACAGAAACCATAGAACTGCAAAAATCATCTAGCTTACTTGATTAAAATGTGGTCAGCCGGTTTTGTTGGTTTTCTAATCCTGTCCTTATATTGTCAATTTACTTTCCAGCTGCAGCTGAATTTGTCTTGCCCAGGTCTTGAGCCACTTCCCTCTAACTACTAGCTACTCCTTTCTGATGCCTAACTGGAGCCCAAAATTAATGTAGTTATCTCACTTTTGCTGTATGTTTTGGTTCCAGTGCACAGAGGTAGCCACATGGCCTCTGGGCAGTGAGGTTTCCTGTTTCTAACCTTATATATCCAGTTGTCATAAATAGTGTCTATTTCTCTTTGCTACATAATTCCAGTCCCACGCTGAGACATGTTTCATCATGCATTCTCATTTTCAAGAGACTGTTACTAATAGTTCACTTTGAAACTGGTCGTTTTCTGATAAATGGCTCACCCTCCTTTCTCTGATTTGCAACTACCATATAATTAATATGATTCATTTGGAAGCAATGCTGTTCTTATAATTAACACTTTCAACATACGAAAAAGAAGTAATACTTTGGTTGGATGAACTATTTTTTAGCTTATGTTCTTAAAAGAATTTTACCAACGGCCTCACCATTAAACTGTGACACGTTCCATAGATGTATTTGTCATAGCTCAGTGCTCCTGCAGAAGGTATACCTTCAGCGCTGCACAGCACCTATTCTTCAGGATCACTTAAACATCATCTCTTTTGTGAAGGATCCCCTGACCAGTCTCTAATGGCCTCCCATTTGTATTAAGATATATATTTCTCATGCATCCACTTTAGAATTAATAGCATTATTTTAAAATTTATTTTATTAGAATTAACTGCTTTACAATGTTGCATCAAATATTCTTAGATGTAAGTCTTCACCACATGAGCTCCTTGAGAGCAGGAACTCTGGCATTTGTTTCCATGATGCCATTCTTAGCACAGCACATGACACACAACCAGTGTTTAACATCTATTCTTCAAAGCAACATTGAATGAATTCAAAGTGTTAACAACCTCAAAAGTGGATATGTATTTTTAATATAAATACTAGCTTTGTTAAGAATGTGAGGGACTTCCCTGATGATCCAGTGGTTAAGACTGTGTTTCCATTGCAGGGGACACAGGTTCAGTCCCCGGCTGGGGAATTAAGATCCCACATACCATGTGGCACTGCCAGAAATTAAAAACAAAACAATAATTTGAAAAAGAGTGTTACAGTAAAGTGGGCAGATTATTAGATGTGTGGATGGAAAGGAAACACAGACAAAAAGGTAAGAAAAATCAAGGAAAGAACATTTTTACTGTATTGCATGCATTTAAAAACTCCCCAACTACTTTGATTTAATCTAAGTAATGTGAAATAATTAGTCAGAATACATTTTTTCCACTTTCTTTTCTATTGTTCTGCCCAGCATCATTCTGTAAATTTTCTCTCCAGAGAAAAGAGAGAAGCACACTATTCTTTTATAAAAGACTTCGAGGTCATATCATACAAAGCACTAAATACAGAACTGTTATTATAATAAATGCAGTGTATCTGTATTCTTACTGCACCCAAGTGCATATTTACATTATAATTGAATATGTATTTGTTGTATGCAAATCTGTTTGCTGAGACTACAGTGAGGGTATCTGAAAAAAATACTTTTCTAATAGAATAGCTTGCATCTTAGTCCTTGTCACATTCAAGGATATATGAAAATCCATCAGAGCACTAGAAAATATGGTCAAGAAATGTAATCTGTCTTTATTTAGTTTAAGCCATAGCAATGATCAACATCTGGAATTCCTAAATGAGAAATGAAGTACATTCCTAAAATAGACTCCAGCAAATATTACTTAAAATATTTACTGAATTTTAGTTCACATACCTAAAGTTATGGTTAAATAATGTATGTGATTTTGTGTCCTTTCAATATATTTCCTGCACATTGTTTTTTCATAGGAACATTTATATTCCAGCTAAAAATCACAAAGATCCTTCAATTCACTACTTCATATATTTAAAAAATGGATGTAAACTCAGTATTTTTATACTCTAATAGCTAGGTAAGGAAAAGACCTGTCTTCCTTATTCTGCAAATATGAAAAGTATTCAACTAATAAATCTGCCCTTAATAATGATTTGATTATATGTAAAGTGTAAACTATTTTGATATGACTTTACCTTATAGTATTATTAATCATGAATTCAAGCATAGTATTTAAAAATAATAATTTTGGCTAACTGACAAGGTGGAAACACGGTGGAGAAACAAACAGCTTAGTGTGGAGATGAATCACTCTGTCTTGATGAGTATCAGTGGCTTATTCAAATGAAAATATCTATCAGTTTGAAGAATAGCTGGATGGGTAACACATGGGCTGTGATTGCGGCTCTGAAAGTGACAACATACCAAAGTGACTATCAAAGTGTGGGAAAAGATGTGTGCCGAGGATGGAATCAGACGAAAGCAATGTTGAAAACACCATTCTCAAACATTTTCTGTACTAATACACATGAGAAATGTCATTTTCAGATAAAACACATTCAGATTTTACTGAATCTTTCCAAATACGTTTGAAGATATGAAGCGTTATCACAATTAATAATGAGTACATAGCGGTGTCAATTCTGGAAATTATGCCATAACTAAATCAGTTTCAGATTATGTGCAAATCCTAGTTATTGAGTAAAGCTCTACTACTAAATAAATTTTTCAAATAATATGGGAAGTTTATACATTTTTAAGTTTACAAATTTTTAGGTTTTTTAAATGCATAAATTTTGGCCATAAGGAAGACTATAATGAGGACTGTAAGATCTCACATCCCACTTCAAATACATTGATAAAATAGAGCCTATGCTTGTGTCTATGTATTTATATGCATATAAGACCCTGATGCTGGGAAAGATTGAGGGAAGGGGGACAAGGGGACGACAGAGGATGAGATGGTTGGATGGCATCACTGACTCAATGGACATGAGTTTGAGTAAATTCCAGGAGTTGGTGATAGACAGGGAAGCCTGGCGTCCATGGAGTCACAAAGAGTCGGACACGACTGAGCGACTGAACCAAACTGATCTGGATAGACTATATGATTCATCCATATCTGTGACTAATAATACACTAATAGACGTATGCTGCAACTGCTAAGTCACGTCAGTCCTGTCCGACTCTGTGTGACCCCATAGACGGCAGCCCACCAGGCCCCCCCGACCCTGGGATTCTCCAAGCAAGAATACTGGAGGGGGTTGCCATTTCCTTCTCCAATGCATGAAAGTGAAAAGTGAAAGTGAAGTCGCTCAGTCGTGTCCGACTCTTAGCGACCCCATGGACTGCAGCCCACCAGGCTCCTCCGTCCATGGGATTTTCTAGGCAGGAGTACCGGAGTGGGGTGCCATCGCCTTCTCCGATAGACGTATAAATAAGGTATTAAAAAAGTCCTCAGATGCCAGAGACAAAGAAATACTTTAAAATCAAACACAAATATTGTAGCAAATCAGAATACCATAAAAATGTATGGGGGAATTCTCAGAGTTAAAGTATTTTAAATCCAAATTAACAGAGAAAGACAATAGAAGTAGTGGTTATTTTGAACTATTTATGACCTATAAATACTTAAGGGAAATTACTGTGGGAATAAAAATGAATAAACTCCCAAAGGAGTTGAGGGGGAAGAGGGAAAAAAAAAAGGAAGAGAAAAATAAAATAAATTCTTTCTAAAATATTATTAGAAATAAGGGGGGGGAACACTAACATAAATAGTATAAATAGAACTAACTGAAAAAGAGAAAAATGGAAAGAAATGTCATGATATTGTGGTACTGAAAAGCACAAAACAAGATGTAATGAATAATTCCAAATTTGTCAGTAACCAGAAAAGTGATAGTGAACCAATCTGTTAGTTATGAGGCAAAGACTTTAAGACTTCAACAAAAATTAACAAATATACAAATGTGTCACCATTTAATTTTTTAGGTCACTAAAAGCATCAGTTCAGTTCAGTCGCTCAGTCATGTCCAACTGTCTGCAACTGCATGAATCACAGCACGCCAGGCCTCCCTGTCCATCACCAACTCCCCGAGTTCACTCAAACTCACGTCCATCGACTTGGTGATGCCATCCAGCCATCTCATCCTCTGTCGTCCCCTTATCCTCCTGCCCCTAATCCCTCCCAGCACCAGAGTCTTTTCCAGTGAGTCAGCTCTTCACATGAGGTGGCCAGAGTACTGGAGTTTCAGCTTTAGCATCATTCCTTCCAAAGAAATCCCAGGGCTGATCTCCTGATGGGCTGGTTGGATCACCTTGCAGTCCAAGGGACTCTCAAGAGTCTTCTCCAACACCACAGTTCAAAAGCATCAATTCTTGGTGCTCAGCCTTCTTCACAGTCCAACTCTCACATCCGTACATGACCACTGGAAAAACCATGGCCTTGACTAGACAGACCCTTGTTGGCAAAGTAATGCCTCTGCTTTTGAATATGCTATCTAAGTTGGTCATAACTTTCCTTCCAAGGAGTAAGCGTCTTTTAATTTCATGGCTGGAGTCACCATCTGCAGTGATTTTGGAGCCCAAAAAAATAAAGTCTGACACTGTTTCCACTGTTTCCCCATCTATTTTCCATGAAGTGATGGGACCAGAT
>NW_011494956.1:5704700-5704935 GCF_000754665.1 Bison bison bison
TAGAAGTTAAATAAGCAGAGTGACAATATACAGCCTTGATGTACTCCTTTTCCTATTTGGAACCAGTCTGTTGTCCCATGTCCAGTTCTAACAGTTGCTTCCTGACCTGCATACAAATTTCTCAAGAGGCAGGTCAGGTGGTCTGGTATTCCCATCTCTTTCAGATTTTTCCACAGTTTATTATGATCCCCACAGTCAAAGGCTTTGGCATAGTCAATAAAGCAGAAATAGATGT
>NW_011494956.1:5705937-5708427 GCF_000754665.1 Bison bison bison
CTGTATAGAGCTTCTCCATCTTTGGCTGCAAAGAATATAATCAATCTGATTTCGGTGTTGACCATCTGGTGACGTCCATGTGTAGAGTCTTCTCTTGTGTTGTTGGAAGAGGGTGTTTGCTATGACCAGTGCATTTTCTTGGCAAGACTCTACTAGTCTTTGCCCTGCTTCATTCCGTATTCCAAGGCCAAATTTGCCTGTTACTCCAGGTGGTTCTTGACTTCCTACTTTTGCATTCCAGTCCCCTATAATGAAAAGGACGTGTCTTTGGGGTGTTAGTTCTAAAAGGTCTTGTAGGTCTTCATAGAACCGTTCAACTTCAGCTTCTTCAGAGTTACTGCTTGGGACATAGACTTGGATTACTGTAATATTGAATGGTTTGCCTTGGAAATGAACAGAGATCATTCTGTCGTTTTTGAGATTGTTATGCGCTAAAAGCATAACAATTAGGAAAGATTAAGAGTAAAGAAATAATAAAAAATATTCCCTAGGGTATATAAATCATATGAATGTGATACAATTAATATTAAAAAATTAGACTTTATGGCAAAATGACTGGTGTTCTTTAATAAGCATAAATATACCATATCACTACTCATTAATTAAAGAAACAAGATATAACAATCCTGAGCCTGCATGGACATAACAAAAGACCTTATATTATGCATAAAATCAAAATGACTGAATTGCTAAATAATGCTCTAAAAGCTAAAATCAAAGAAAGTGGTCAACTCTCTGAGAAATTCATGGAACTAATGTGCATTTCAGCCATACAGTAGAAAAAGAAACAAAAAGAAAAGGCTTATTCTTTATCAAATAAATGCATAATGTTTATTTTCAAACATCAGTATAATTTCACAAAGCAGATGACTAGATTACTACATTATTACAGATGACCACAACTCGTATTATTTGACTCATATAATAAAATATAAATAAAAACTGTGACATCTGCTTCCTGCTTTGGTAGAGAGTACTAAGGCTGACATGAAAACTGTTACAGACAGAATAACAAGGCAAATCACACAGATTTTAAAGTTACATGGTTAAATCCATGGGACAGCTACTGTGGTGGACAGGACTTAAAAGGGGAAAACTGTAGATACAGAGAACACAAAGTTAAGGAGATGCTCTGTAGATTCTAATAACCTAAGAATATTTGGCTATTCTACTACAGGAGAGGAATCTGAACATCTATACCAAAAGCCCAGACAATGACCACTCCTGACGCAAGAAACTAGTAAGCTTTTGGCAGTCTATGTGGATTGATGGAAAAATAATTACAGGCCCGAGGAGCCAGAATTCAACTCCATGGAGTCATGTTTTGAGAGATTCTTCTGAGGGGAGAAGGGATTCCTTACCTGGTACTTCTGGCTTGCCATAGACTGCACATGGGCCCTCCACAAACTTCGTCAATTTTGCTGGTAGGCGTGGTGATGCAGATACTGGCAGTTAGAAATTAGTGTGACCCATGGTGTGATCACTCGCCTCGAGCCAGACATCCTGGAATGTGAAGTCAAGTGGGCCTTATAAAGCATCACTACGAACAAAGCTAGTGGAGGTGAAGGAATTCCAGTTGAGCTATTTCAAATCCTGAAAGATGATGCTCTGAAAGTGCTGCACTCAATATGCCAGCAAATTTGGAGAACTCAGCAGTGGCCACAGGACTGGAAAAGGTCAGTTTTCAGTCCAATCCCAAGAAAGGCAATGCCAAAGAAGGCTCAAACTATCACACAATTGTTCTCATCTGACACACTAGTAAAGAAATGCTCAAAATTCTCCAAGCCAGGCTTCAGCAATACGTGAACCATGCATGAACTTCTGGATGTTCAAGCTGGTTTTAGAAAAGGCAGAGGAACCAGAGATCAAACTGCCAACATCCTCTGGATCATGGAAAAATCAAGAGAGTTCCAGAAAAATATCTATTTCTGCTTTATTGACTATGCCAAAGCCTTTGACTGTGTGGCTCATAATAAACTGTGGAAAATTCTGGAAGAGATGAGAATACCAGAACACCTGACCTGCCTCTTGAGAAACCTATTGCAGATCGGGAATAGGAGTTAGAAATGGACATGGAACAGGCTGGTTCCAAATAGGAGAAGGAGTATGTCAAGGCTGTATATTGTCACCCTGCTTATTTAACCTATATGCAGAGTACATCACGAGAAACACTGGGCTGGAGGAAGTACAGCTGGAATCAAGATTGCCAGGAGAAATATCAATAACTTTAGATACGCAGATGGCACCACCCTTATGACAGAAAGTGAAGAGGAACTAAAAAGCCTCTTGATGAAAGTGAAAGAGGATAGTGAAAAAGTTGGCTTAAAGCTCAACATTCAGAAAACTAAGATCATGGCATCCGGTCCCATCACTACATGGCAAATAGATGAGGAAACAGTGGAAACAGTGTCAGACTTTATTTTTCTGGGCTCCAAAATCACTGTAAATGGTGACTGCAGCCATGAAATTAAAAGACGCTTACTCCTTGGA
>NW_011494956.1:5708611-5718776 GCF_000754665.1 Bison bison bison
TAAAGGAGATCAGTCCTGGGTGTTCTTTGGAAGGAATGATGCTAAAGCTGAAACTCCAGTACTTTGGCCACCTCATGTGAAGAGTTGACTCATTGGAAAAGACTCTGATGCTGGGAGGGATTGGGGGCAGGAGGAGAAGGGAACGACGGAGGATGAGATGGCTGGATGGCATCACCAAGTCGATGGACGTGAGTTTGAGTGAACTCGGGGAGTTGGTGATGGACAGGGAGGCCTGGCATGCTGCGATTCATGGGGTCACAAAGTGTTGGACACGACTGAGTGACTGAACTGAACTGAACTGATTTAAAAAAAAGAAGAAATTGAGAAATTAAATTACTGCCCAATGTTTCATTACTAATAAGGAAACCAAGTTTGACCTAGTCACAAAGGTCTCTTTTCATCCCTAATTTCTTATAGGCAAGACTCCAGCTTCCTTGACCTTCCCTGAATTCCAAAGACCATATTTGAACAGCTGATAGTCATGGGAGATTTCCTAAAGGAAATCAACCCTGATATTCAGTGGGAAGAACTGATGCTGAAGCTCCAATACTTTGGCCACCTGATGCGAAGAGCCAACTCATTGGAAAAGACTCTGATGCTGGGAAAATTTGAAGGCAGGAAGAGAAAGGGATGACAGAGGATGAGATGGTTGAATGGCATCATTAACTCAATGGACATGAGTTTGAGCAAAATCCAGGAGATGGTGAAGAACAGGGAAGCCTGGAGTGCTGCAGATCATGGGGTCCAAAAAAGAGTTGCACATGACTTAGCAACTGAATAGCAACAATCAAGGGAGGAGCAGCAGAGAAAGCACTTGAGGCAAGATTAAAGGGACCAGAGAAGCTCATCAGAATTAGTAGAGCACTCGTGAAAAAGGCTGAGTGCTAAAGAATTGATTCTTTTGAACTGTGGTGTTGCAGAAGACTCTTGAGAGTCCCTTGGACTGCAAGGAGATCCAACCAGTCCATTCTGAAGGAGATCAGTCCTGAGCGTTCATTGGATGGTTTGATGCTGAAGCTGAAACTCCAATAATTTGGCCACCTCATGCGACGAGTTGACTCATTGGAAAAGACCCTGATGCTGTGAGGAATTGGAGGCAGGAGGAAAAGGGGACAACAGAGGATGAGGTGGCTGGATGGCATTGCCAACACGATGGACATGAGTTTGGGTAAACTCCAGGAGTTGGTGATGGACAGGGAAGCTTGGCGTGCTGCAATTCATGAGGTCACAAAGAGTTGGACATGACTGAGTGACTGAACTGAACTGAACTGAGACCCTGCACACACCCTCATCTAGTCTGCAACCCATCTCTGACATATTGCTATAAAGTGAAAGTCATTCAGTCATCTCTGACTCTTGGTGACCCCATGGACTAAACAGTCCATGGAATTCTCCAGGCCAGAATACTGGAGTGGGTAGCCTTTCCCTTCGCCAGTGGATCTTCCCAACCCAGGGATTGAATCCACATCTCCCCCATTGCAGGCAGCTGCTTTACCAGCTCAAATCCTCCTAGGTTGGGACACATATTGTTTTTCAAGGCAGGACTCTGCTGTGCTCTCTTTGCCTGGCAAAGCAATAAAGCTGTTCTTTTCTACTTCACTCAAAACTTGGTCTCCAGCATTAGATTTGACACTGGTATATCGAGAAGCTGAGTTTTTAGTGCAATAAGTATCGGAACCAAGACTGAACTCCAAGGCATATGCTTTCAACCACTCTATATTGTCAATACCAATGTCAGTGTAGATGAAGGAAAGGTACTGCTTTGTAGATACTATAGGAGGAAGTGTACTGCATATAATCACATGGGAAACATTCAGGTAATAGTTAATAAACTTGAAGGTGTGCATACATTATGACACAGAAATCTCAAATCAGTATACATTGATTAGTTTTCGCACATTTGCACAAACAAATACTTTCAAATGACAGGTAAGAATTGGACACGAGTTTGGGACTTTCCAGGTGCTGCTAGTGGTAAAGAACCTGCTTACTAATGCAGGAGACATAAAAGACATGGGTTGGATCCGTGGGTCAGGAAGATACCCTAGAGGAGGGCATGGCAACTCAGTCCAGTATTCTTGACTGGAGAATCCTAGGGACTTAAGAGCCTGGCAAGCTACAGTCTGTAAGGTGGCAAAGAGTTGGACATGACTTAGCATACCCACATACACAATGGGTCAAGCATTTCTCACATTACTTTGCATGCTTTTCTTTAATTTGAAATATTTTGTCTAAAAAAATAATGTAGCAAATAAGAGTGGTATAAGTAGTACTAATATTAGCAATAACATAAACGGGAAGTAAATACACACAACATTGCCAAATAGGCACTTGAGAACCACTGATTTCAGGTAAGGGTAGAGATATTGGGTAAGGAAAAAAAAAAAAATCAGAAAGGCAAGTGAGAAGAGAATGGCAGAAACAGAAAAGGAGGGGAAAGAAAGACCGTGGAAACTGTGGAAGAGAAAAACCTTCCTGTAAGGAGAAAATGATCCATATTATCACTTGTAGGAAGGCCAATAAAATTAAATATTTAAAATATCATTGATTTTAGTAAGAAATCTATTAGCTAGTTTTGGTGAAATTGTGGCAGTGAAAGCACTATTGCAATAAGTTAAGTCAAAAGGAAGTAAAAAATTTGAGATAGGTTCTGTGCGGTATCTGTTGCATAATAAGAAATATGTTTGTTCTGTCTTTGGTTGTTGGCACATTCCTGGGAATTTCCTTATTGACAGAGTGCCTTTTGGTTTTCAGGGTCCTTTTGATACAGGGTGCCTTTGATCACACCTGAGTTTATGCTAATGAGGTGACAAAGGGTGGGAACCTTACAAAGCCTCAGTATCAGGTTGGCCACCTGAAACACCAAATATGTGATTAGCAGTGGGAAATTCTCGGCTCTATTTGAACCTCAAGGTATGGAAGGGGAGCTGGAGTGTGGGTAATAAAAACTCTTCAACAACACTGTTTGGAGAGCTGGCTGTCACACACACCCTGACTCCACAGGGACAGAAGATCTTGTACACAATGATTATGCCAGATCTTGCCCTATGTATCTCTTCACCTGGCAGTTCATTTGTACTTTCTATAATAAACCAGTAAGCACAAGTAAAGTGCTGTCTGATGATCTGAGAGCCATAAGAATGGGCTCATAGAAATGGCTATTTACAGTCGGTCAGTCAGAAGTATGAGTGATTCAAGAGTGGTAACTGACATTTAAAGCTGAGACAGTCCTGAGAGTGAGCTCTTAACCTGCAGGGTCTACACTAATTCCAGGTAGTTGGTGCCAAAATTAAATTGAATTGTTGGACATCCATCTCATATCAGAGAATTAGTTGTTCTCAGATGATACATCACAGGATCCCAGCTAAGAGGCCTGAGATAGAGTGAAGAGGGACCAGTGAGTAGCTGAAGGAATAAGGGAAGTTGCTTGTTTTTGCTTTTTTTTTTTTTTCATTAATAAGGTTTGGAAATACAGTTGATCCTTGAATATCATGCAGGTTGTAGTACCAACCCTCCATGAAATGTAAAACCCACATGTAACTTTTCTATCAGCCTTGGTTATGCATCCACAGATTCAAAAATGGGATCATGTAGTACTGTACTATATATTTAGTGAAAATGATCCATGTTTAAGTGTGCCTGCCCAGTTTAAACTTCTCTTGCTCAATGATCAACTGTATTTTACAGGTTAAGGGAGTACTTGGGAAGGAAGGAACTTATTAGTAGATATTGAAGAGAGAAGCTAGATTCAGTCAGGAAGTGGTAGGGAAAAGGAAGTCATCAAAAAAACAAAAAGACTAGATTGGGAAGATTTAACCCTGGACTCTGAACGGGAATAAGGAGGAATGTTATTGCTGTTGTTATTTTAAGAAAAGACAATAAAATCATCTGAATACATCTCTGATGGCTTAAATTCTTTATTAAAAAATAGGAATTTTGAAATCTTCCATTAAGAATAGGAAGTCCACACCTAGTTAAGAGAAATGAAGTTTGTAGAGACATTAGGAAATAAGACAATGGCACCCCACTCCAGTACTCTTGCCTGGAAAATCCCATGGATGGAGGAGCCTGGTGGGCTGCAGTCCATGGAGTCTCGAAGAGTCAGACATGACTGAGCGACTTCACTTTCACTCTTCACTGTCATGCATTGAAAAAGGAAATGGCAACCCACTCCAGTGTTCTTGCCTGGAGAATCCCAGGGACAGGGAAGCCTGGTGGGCTGCCTTCTATGGGGTCACACAGAGTCGGACACGACTGAAGCGACTTAGCAGCAGCAGCAGCAGGAAATAAGAGACAGATGAGTAAAGAAAATAATACAATTATGTAAAGTTTAAAAATAAAATAAAATTAATTAAAAATAAATAAATAAAAAAATAAAAAGAAAATAATTGAGTGAAGTCCCTTTTCTTCACATCTTTCTCTAGCCAACACAACAGAAAATAAAGATGCCTGAAAGAGAAGAAAATTGAAACATTTTACAATTGATTCTCTAAAGACAGAGCTCACATGTTTATAAACACAGAGAGTCTAAAGGGAAAATGCATACTTGATATGAGTGACATTATTTTGCTTACAATATTTTGCTGACATTAGCTCATAGCTTTTTCACCCCAACAGAGATTTTAATTGTCTGTTTCTACCAAAGCACGATTTCCACTGAATTGCCGTATTCTTTAATTTGAACCTTTGAATTTCACTGTTTGAACTGATTTTTATTGCAATTGATTTTTAATATATAGATTCAAGTTGACATTACAAAAATGTATCAGAGAATACAGTAATCTACACTGTAGTAAATAAATATGTATCTTTAGAGAATAAATATCAATATGTATTTGTTAACAGATAAAAAGCAGTTAACAATTAAAAGCAGATGTATCTTTAATACATAAAAATATATTTGTATCAGGAGATAAACTACACTGAGATTTTTTCAATCTGTATGTAATTGATTTTTTTCACATAACATAAATTAATTTGAAGCTTTAACTCCAGAAAATAACCTCCTGGAGTTACAATTTAAAATTATGTACAAGCATTGTTAGGATAATTATAACTTGTACTGACTTATGCTTGGAATAAAAACTTCCACATAATAGCTCATAAAAATAAAATATGTGCCACAGTTTTATGTTTATCATACCTCCAACATAGAATTCATTTTATTGTGTTCCATACACAAAGAGTATAAACTATTTCACTCTTCAGTAGCTAGATAGCATTAAAAAATGGTTTTTTCCCTTTGCTTTTTAATGACTCCACTGTTTAAAAATGGCAGTTTGATTTTAACATTTATTCATATTCACTCTGAGGGAGGATGACCTTCAAATAATTGAAAGTTGAAATTAAAAACATTTTAATCTTCATCAGCTTTTAATTAGAGCACTCAAAATACTTTTTTTTCAAAGTTGAATTTTTCATAGCAACCATTATGGAGGCCTTATTACTCAATACTTAATTTTATACTAGCTATTAAATTAGGAAAACAGACAATACATTATTTCTACAAGTGCATATTTGTGAGATATTACAAATGAATATCATTAACATGTTTAGTGAATCTTTTAAGTAAATTAGAAGGTTTGTTTCATAAAAGAGAGACTGAAATAGAATTACTCAATTGTCATCTAAAAAAGTTCTGGATTAACCAATTTATAATTGATATTTAACTATATGAATTCAGAGTTAAATGATAACTAACACATTTATTGGGCTTCCCTGGTGGCTCAGTGGTAAAGAATCTGCCTGCCAAGCAGAAGACATGGATTTGATTCCTGAGTCAGAAAGATCCCCTGGAAAAGATAATGGCTACTCACTCCAGTATTCTTGTCTGGAAAATCCCATAAACACACGAGAGTGGCAGGCTGCAGTCCATGAAGTCACAGAAGAGTTGGACATGACTTAGTGATGAAACAGCAACTACAACAACATATTTCTTGAATCTAAATGCCTGAGAAATAAAGCTATAATATGGTGAATGGATGTGAGTCACATATTTAGATTATCTGGGTTAGCACAATTACATATGAGTATTGTGCTGTCAATGTATGCATATATATGTATGTACTTATACATGTATATATACATATATATTGGAGAAGGCAATGGCAGCCCACTCCAGTACTCTTGCCTGGAAAATCCCATGGACAGAGGAGCCTGGTAGGCTGCAGTCCATGGGGTTGCTAAGAGTCAGACACAACTGAGTGACTTCACTTTCACTTTTCACTTTCATGCATTGGAGGAGGAAATGGCAACCTACTCCATTGCTCTTGCCTGGAGAATCCCAACGATGGGGGAGCCTGGTGGGCTGCCGTCTATGGGGTCGCACAGAGTTGGACACGACTGAAGCAACTTAGCAGCAGCATATGTATATATATATATATTTTTTTTTTTTTTCCTCAAGTACTCAATCGTTCCTGTAGTAACCAGATTACCCATGAGAAACTTGGAAACTTTCTTATAAAAGCATTGAAGAGTTTAGCAAAACAGAAGCGAATTACATGGATTAACCAAAGGAAAAAAAAAGCCATGAGCTAAAAATCAGAACTTTTCCAAAATATAGGAATAAAATGAATGAAAAACAAATAAAATAAAGTTAAATTAGAGCCAGAACCATATTCCCCTCAGTCCCTTTTGATTTGTGGTGTTTTCCATCTTCAAGCTACTTTTAGAATACCTTCCTTTATGCAAGTCTAGGCGTAGCAAGTGTGGTCTGAAATTTTATCCCAGATGTGTTTATTACAGAGCAAGAAAGTCTTCATCACATATCAGAATCAGAAAATTCAAACTAATGCAGCATGTTACCCATAAGGTATTAGACAAAAATTAAGGCAAATTAACATGATTGCAGACAATTTTGTTTGTCTAAGTGACAATGCCAAGGAAAGATTATACAAGACCTGAGATCCAAGTGATCCTATGTGTCTATGTATTTCCCAGAGTAGATTCCTTCTCTTTATCTGGACAGCTCAAGAAAAAAAAGGAATTCATATTTATAGAACTTTAGTATTCAAGCACTCTATGTTTGGTGGTTTAGTCTCTAAGTCATGTCTGACTCTTGTGACCTCATGGACAATAGCTTGCCAAGCTCCTTAGTCCTTGGGATTCTCCAGGCAAGAATACTGGAGTTGGGTTGCCATTTCCTTCTACAGGGGATCTTCCTGACCCAGGAATCAAACCTGTGTCTCCTGCAACTGCAGCAGATTCTTTACTGACTGAGCTACAAGGGAGTAGGGAGCTACTCTATGTTTGCTTCAATTGATCATAGAATAATTATCAATTCTATTCTTCAAAACAATTGTGAGTGGTAGGTACCATTCTCTATAGTAAAAGTCACAAGGTTCAAAAATGGTAAGTGACTTGCTTTAAGTGATAGAGCTTGAATTGAAACCAAAGTTTTCTGATTTGAATTGGAATGTGTTCATTACAATCATGTTTCCCTAGTGTACTTTTCAAATAAAAATACTCTGGAAATTTAATAAATGGGAAATCCTTGAACCCTACCCTAGACCTACTGAATCAGGATCTGCAGGGGAATTTTGAGAAATACTTATGTTTACAAAGGTATCAGGAACTTGTGCACATGCTATAGATTCTCCTTTCTGTCCCAAAAGCCATAATTGTAAAAAGAACATTTAAAATTTTAAATCAATCCATAATGATACTAGAAAAGAAAAACAAACAAAAAAGCTAAATGGATTAAGACTGTGAAAGTCCTTGAAAAATAGAACATGAAATGGGTGAGATGGAAGAATAACCTGAATATTAATTTGATATGTGAAAATATTCATAAACTTAAAACTACTATAATTCACCCTGGACTAAAATTTAAATAAATTCTAGGTAATAACTGAGAAAATGTTCACAGAGATGAATGCTGTGCCATCAGATACCATCACAATCTTAAGTTAGTCATCAAAGAAAAGCTGGCCTTGTAGAGGAGAATACATGTTACTTACATTCTGATGATTATTAGGTCCAGGAAACAAGAAGGTCAAACATACAGGAGAAAGACTTTATTAAAAGTTAAACTTTAAAAGGAGTTTCTATGGTAAAGAAATTAAACTTTCTGAGATATCCAGTGGTGTTTCCTGACCTATTTGATACAAATTTCTTCTGAGAAGAATCATTTCATGTTAAATGCCAAGTGGTGGAATCTTGACTTACAGTAAAACAATGTAGACAAAAATCCACATTGCATTTGCTAACTTGTAACTGATGTGTTTCATGGAGATCCATTTTACGCACACTGCATAGAATTTTCTCTTGTGTACACACTGCAGGACCATTGGTTATGCTTTTCCCCTTCACATCTGGGTAAGCAAAGTAAAAATCATGACTCAAGTAGATTCAAAATCCCATACAACAGAAAGTCTTCTTTACTTGACATAAAGGATCGACTACAAGGGAGTAGTGATTTGAAGTTGACTGCATATAATGATGTCATAAATGAGAGGGAGCCTGTAGATAAGCAGCAAGACTGTTGGTTGGGGTGCCACAACATGGGCAACTAGATTTATCCCTAGACTAATCCACTTGTCACCTACACATCACCTTTCTCTTTGCAGAATACTGTGATAAATTGCGTAGAGAGAAAAGAAGTTGTTCTAAGTAGATGGAAAAGAATGGGTAACCTTCATCTATATCCATCCAGGCAAATGTTCTCTGTTAGCAACTGACATCCTCTGCCAGTCTCACTGAAAGTAGGCTAGTATATATGCCATAGTAAAATCTCCTGCAAGGAAGATTTATTATAGTTGAATAGGAATTATAAAATAAAAATTCAAGAGCACAGCCACGAATTAGCTAACTGGATACAGAACAATACTGTGATAGGAAAGAAAAAAGCAGATATCCTTTGCCAAATTTTGACCCTAGAAAGAAATAAAACCAAGGGAGCAGTCAGCTCCCAGGATGTTGGACAAGAGAGCAGCACAGTCCTGAGGGCAAACTGGGGCTATTTGACCTAACTATATGGTTGCCTCATACCCTGAAATATGGTCCAGAGGTGGAACATGGCCCTGGTGGGCAGGGGGACCTCACTCCTATCATGAGAACATGGCTTGAGGAAATGTTAGTGGAGACTGACTGTGGGGTCCAGTAAAGAGACTTGATCATCCAGATTATCACCAAAGAATGAAGAAAGTCCTGAGTCCTCAGATTGAGAGCACCAAGTAAGTGTCAAAGAGGATAACAGAAAGAGAGTTGCACTCAGATGCTTTTATAGATGTTATACCAATTTTCAATTTAAATAGATAATTATTTCTGCCAGATTAACACATCCTTTGAAAAAGGATCCTAAAATAATAATAACTCAGCCTTTGTGAATGTGACAATCCTTTGTGCAAAGCTCATGATTCATGACAGAGAAGGCAATGGCACCCCACTCCAGTACTCTTGCCTGGAAAGTCCCATGGATGGAGGAGTCTGGTAGGGGTCGCTAAGAGTCGGACACGACTGAGTGATTTCACTTTCACTTTTCACTTTCATGCATTGGAGAAGGAAATGGCAACCCACTCCAGTGTTCTTGCCTGGAGAATCCCAGGGATGGGGGAGCCTGGTGGGCTGACATCTATGGGGTCACACAGAGTCAGACACGACTGAAGTGACTTAGCAGCAGCAGCAGCATGATTCATGAATGAAATATTTAAAGGGATAGAGAGGTAAAGAATTCTTAGAGTATTTTCTGCTTGAATCTAATTATTAGTCTGTTATTGTCTACCTTACATATTACTATAGACAATCTTATCTCCTTCAAGTACTGTATGAATTCACAGCTATATCCCATGGTGCTAAAACATGTAAGTCCAGGCCTCCTTCCTGCAATTTTCTCAGACATCAAGATACCTATATGAGATACCTCTAGAATTTTCCCAACACTTCTTAAGCAAAATACAATCACAATCAAATGCTTAACCATTTTCTAAAAATCTACTCCTCCTCAGATCTTCATTTGAGGAAGTAGCATCATAAGTGGCTCAAAAAAAAAAAAAAATACTAGAATCACCTTCGGAGAAGGCAATGGCATCCCACTCCAGTCCTCTTGTCTGGAAAATCCCACGGATGGAGGAGCCTGGTGGGCTGCAGTCCATGATGTTGCTACAAGTCGGACACGACTGAGCGACTTCACTTTCACTTTTCACTTTCATGCATTGGAGGAGGAAAT
>NW_011494956.1:5718962-5726374 GCF_000754665.1 Bison bison bison
AAAAATTCAGTTCAGTTCAGTTGCTCAGTCATGTCTGACTCTTTGTGACCCCATAGTCTGCAGCACGCCAGGCCTCCCTGTCCATCACCAACTCCTGGAGTTTACTCAAACTCATGTCCATTCAGTCGGTGATGCCATCCAACCATCTCATCCTCTGTCATCCCCTTCTCCTCCTTCCCTCAATCTTTCCCAGCATCAGGGTCTTTTCCAGTGAGTCAGTTCTTCACATCAGGTGGCCAAAGTATTGCAGTTTCAGCTTCAGCATCAGGCCTTCCAATGAATATTCAGGACTGATTTCCTTTAGGATGGAATTACAAAATACACTGTAAATTTTATCTACCTCTATTTTCTGTTTCAAAATACCAAAAAAGCCTCTTAACTTGTTTGCCAATTTTCACTACTGCCACATCCAATTCCATTTTCCATGGAGCAGACAGGCTGATTTTTCCTTCTTCTCTCTCTCTCTTTTTTCTCTTATTTTTCTCTTATATTTTCACTTATTTATCTTTCTTTCTTTATTTAATGCATCAGAAATCCCATCACTTCCCTGCTGTAAACCCCTTTATAACTTCATATGGACTTAAAAACAATATCCCAAATCTTTGGCAAGCCCTTGAAAGCTTTGATTTTATCTTCTCACTCACTGCTCATTGCACTCCAGCCACACTGGTATTTTTCCTGTGAAAGTGTCAAAGTATTGTACACTTAGGAGCTTTGCATCAATAGTTCAAGTCCTCCTACTCTTCTTGTGAATAACTTTTCACTTGTCAGATATCAGAAAAAAAAAAAAAAAGACATTTCTTCTGTGAAATATTTCCTACCCACTTGAAAATAAAGATCACCAAATAATAAGCATTCTGGGTTCTTTTCTTTAATAATACTCATTAGAGATTGAACTTGCACAATTATTTGTGATCTAATTTGTTAAAATCCTTTTCTCCCAGGAGTTTTTAATTTACACTATTTAATTTATACTATCTTAAGTCTTATATTTGAAAATAACTCAGTAAATATTTCTTTTAGTAATAGACAAATGATTGTTACCAGTTTCTCAGAAGTTCATACATTGAATGCTAAGTAAAATATAAAATAAAAGGCCAAACATTTTTAAAAAGTCTTTAGCTGTAAAATCATGTATGATAAAATTTATTACCAAAAAAACCACCCTGTTTAATATGCAAAATTGTATTTTGTTTTTATGTTAACTTTAAAAGTTAAATAAACTAAAATCTAATTTTTGCTTTTGCTAGGTTTTAAAGTGCTAACTGAATGATTCAGTCTTAGAAAGAACTTCATCATAGACATCACATACAAGTCCCTGAAGACAGCATAAAATATTTAAACATTCAAATTAAATTAGACATTTAAAAACCATCAAAACTTAATTGCCAGTCGACAGTGCTCAAGTACTTTATTTGAAATATGAAAATGAAGCTTTAAAATAATGAATACTAGTCAGGAGCCCTCATATGAGAAATAAATATGAGTTGTTTAAGATATTTAATCACAATATTTTAGAGGATATTTTAAATCAATGCTCTATAAAGATAAGTCATTCAGTGTTTTAGAGTATTTTAAACAAGAAACTAAAAACTATTAGAAATCATCAAGTCATTAAAAAAAAATCTTTGAAAGTGTGCATCATTTGTATTTCTTATGACAATACTAGAGTTTTTTGTTTTCCTTTTGCTCCCTAAAACTATGTTTCAAAACAGCCTAGGGCCTTCCAATTCCTAATACAATTCCAACAGAAATTCAATGTAGTTTTCCCCGATATTAAAGATATATCTAGTTATCAAAGTGGCAAAATCTTTTTGTTACCACTTGATCTGCCGGCAGTCTAGAAGGTCAGAGTTTTTTTCAGAATTAACTTGAATTACCTGTGTAAGTAAAAAACGTGAAGCTCGTCGGTGCATAAGGAAAGAATACATATCTCCTGCTACTGCTGTGTAAACACGATACTTGCAAAACTGTAAAAAAGCTACAAAGTACATGCATGTGCTAAGTAGCTTCAGTCATTTCCAACTCTTTCAGAAACTGAACTGTAGCCCGCCAGACTCCTCTGTCCATGGAATTCTCCAGTCAAGAATATTGGAGTGGGTTACCATTCCCTTCTCCATGTAATCTTCCCGACCCAGAGATCAAACCCATGTCTCCTGCATTGCAGGCAGATTCTTTACTATCTGAGCCATCAGGGAAGTCTCAAATGTATATAGATAAGATCTATACAAACACGTTGGGGAGGGGTCTTTGTTAACTTTGGGAGTACAAAAGAATCATAAATCTAAATATTTTGAAAGCTGCTGCTCTGAATCATTTTTCTTTTTATGTTTATTTGTTTAATGACATTTTAAATAAAATATCTATTACTTAGATGATTTTCTTATATCAAATTTGAAAATGTTAAACTTTATGCATGGGTATAAAGGAGACAACAGAAAATGCAGCCCATGCCTCTAGCAAGAAGTTAGCTAGCATCATTTGGAGCCTGGTGTGGCCCAGCCAATTTCACAATCAATTCTTTCAGCTATAACTAAACACAACACTGGCAGGCTATAGTCCATGGGGTTGCAAAGAGCAACCACACAACACTGGCAGGCTACAGTCCATGGGGTTGCAAAGAGCAACCACCATGTCATGTATATAGGCTTCTTATCTATATACATATACTAAGATTAAAATAAAAAGAAATAAAATTAAAATTTACTTGTTTTAAAAGATTATAGGTTAATATAAACCATGGTTGCTATGAAAAACTATAGTACATCTCCAAAAAAAAAAAAATAGTAAGAAGAGCAGTATTGTTTTACACATGATTTAACAAAAGAGAACTGGGTGCTAATATTTACTTCTGACTCTGTCTCTTTTGGCATATTGCTTTAGCTGAAGCTTAAGAATATTCAATAGCACATACGTAGTTGGAAAGGGGAGGAGTATTTTAATAGACTTTCCAGTTAACTGTGCATATTTTTCTTTGATGCTCTACAAAAACTCAACTCATGGTAGAGTTTTTTGTTTGTTTTTTAAATTAGCTAAAATATGGATCCTGAAACGAGACCAATGAACTTTTCATGGCCTGCTACATTCAAACCTCTTGTTTTATTTTGCATAGCTCTCTTACGTGCACATAATTTTGTCATATTACATATTGGTCATCTGGAAAATATTGATTCACTGAATTATGTGGAAATCTCAAATGCTGACATGTTTGAGTAAACAATATTAAAAGAAAATCACATTTGTTAATATTACCACTGTGTTTGCTCAGGGCTCAGTTGTGTCCAATTCTTTTCAACCCCATAAACGGTAGCCTACCAGGCTCCTCTGCCCATGGAAATTTCCAGGAAGGAAAAATGGAGTGAATTGCTATTTCCTATGGCAGAAAGGGAAGAGGAATTAAAAAGCCTCTTGATGAAAGTGAAAGAGGAGAGTGAAAAAGTTGGCTTAAAACTCAACATTCAGAAAACTAAGATCATGGAATCTGGTCCCATCACTTCATGGCAAATAGATGGGGAAACAGTGGAAACAGTGTCAGACTTTATTTTTAGGGGCTCCAAAATCACTGCAGATGGTGACTGCAGCCATGAAATTAAAAGACGCTTACTCCTTGGAAGGAAAGTTATGACCAACATAGATACCATATACAAAAGCAGAGACATTACTTTGCCAACAAAAGTCCGTCTAGTCAAGGCTATGGTTTTTCCAGTAGTCATGTATGGATGTAAGAGTTGGACTGTGAAGAAAGCTGAGTGCCAATGAATTGATGCTTTTGAACTGTGGTGTTGGAGAAGACTCTTGTGAGTCCCGAGGACTGCAGGGAGATCCAACCAGTCCATTCTAAAGGAGATCAGTCCTGGGTGTTCTTTGGAGGAGTGATGCAAAAGCTGAAACTCCCATACTTTGGCCACCTCATGGGAAGAGTGGACTATTGGAAAAGACTCTGATGCTGGGAGGGATTGGGGGCAGGAGGAGAAGGGGACAACAGAAGATGAGATGACTGGATGGCATCACCGAGTCGATGGACGTGAGTCTGACTGAACTCTGGGAGTAAGTGATGGACAGGGAGGCCTGGCGTGCTGCAATTCATGGGGTTGCAAAGAATTGGACATCACTGAGAGAATGAACTGAACTGAACCGATTCTAAAGAAAGGGCCAAGAGGAGCTACTCCACGTTCAAGGTCAGGAGGGGTGGCTGTGAGGAGATACTCCTCGTCCAAGGTAAGGAGCAGCGGCTGCGCTTTGCTGGAGCAGCCATGAAGAGATACCCCACGTCCAAGGCAAGAAAAACCCAAGTAAGACAGTAGGTGTGAGAGGCATCAGAGGGCGGATACACAAATCATAACCACAGAAAACTAGTCTATCTAATCACACAGACCACAGCCTTGTCAAACTCAATGAAACTAAGCCATGCCTTGTGGGGCCACCTAAGATGAGTGGGTCAAGGTGGAGGAGAGGTTTAAAAGAATACGTTCCACTGGAGAAGGGAATGGCAAACCACTTCAGTATTCTTGCCTTGAGAACCCCATGAACAGTATGAAAAGGCAAAATGATAGGATACTGAAATGGGAACTCCCCGGGTTGGTAGGTGCCCAAATTGCTACTGGAGATCAGTGGAGAAATAAATCCAGGCAAATGAAGGGATGGAGCCAAAGCAAAAAGAATACCCAGTTGTGGATGTGGGTGATAGAAGCAAGGTCCAATGCTGTAAAGAGCAATATTGCATAGGAACCTGGAATGTCAGGTCCATGAATCAAGGCAAATTGGAAGTGGTCAAACAAGAGATGGCAAGAGTGAATGTCGACATTCTAGGAATCAGTGAGCTAAAATGGACTGGAATGGGTGAATTTAAATCATGAGCCTTATATCTACTACTATGGGCCGGAATCCCTTAGAAGAAATGGAGTAGCCATGATATTCAACAAAAGATCCGAAATGCAGTACTTGGATGAAATCTAAAAAATGACAGAAAGATCTCTGTTCTATCCAAGGCAAACCATTCAATATCACAGTAATCCAAGTCTATGCCCCAACCAGTAACGCTGAAGAAGCTGAAGTTGAACAGTTCTATGAAGACCTACAAGACCTTTTTGAACTAACATCCAAAAAAGATGTCTTTTTCATTATAGCGGACTGGAATGCAAAAGTAGAAAGTCAAGAAACACCTGGGGTAACAGGCATATTTGGCCTTCGAATAGGGAATGAAGAAGGGCAAAGGCTAATAGAGTTTTGCCAGAGAACGCACTGGTCATAACAAACACCCTCTTCCAACAGCACAAGAGAAGACTCAACACATGGGCATCACCAGATGGTCACACTGAAATCAGACTGATTACATCCTTTGCAGCCAAGAATGGAGAATCTCTATACAGTCAACAAAATCAAGACCAGGAGCTGACTGTGGCTCAGATCATGAACTCTTTATTGCCAAATTCCGACTTAAATTGAAGAAAGTAGGGAAAACCACTAGACCATTCAGGTATGACCTAAATCAAATCCCTTATGATTATACAGTGGAAGTGAGAAATAGATTTCAGGGACTAGATCTGATAGATAGAGTGCCTGATGAACTATGGACGGAGGTTCCTGACATTGTACAGGAAACAGGGGTCAAGATCATCCCCATGTGAAAGAAATGCAAAAAAGCACAATGGCTGTCCAGGGAGGCCTTACAAATAGCTGTGAAAAGAAGAGAAGTGAAAAGCAAAGGAGAAAAGGAAAGATATAAGCATCTGAATGCAGAATTCCAAAGAATAGCAAGGAGAGATAAGAAAGCCTTCTTCAGCGATCAATGCAAGAAAAAGAGGAAAAGAACAGAATGGGAAAGACTAGAGATCACTTCAAGAAAATTAGAGATACCAAGGGAACATTTCATGCAAAGATGGACTCGGTAAAGTACTGAAATATTATGGACCTAACAGAAGCAGAAGATATTAAGAAGAGATGGCAAGAATACACAGAAGAACTGTACAAAAAAGATCTTCATGACCCAGATAATCACGATGGTGTGATCACTTACCGAGAGCCAGACATCCTGGAATGTGAAGTCAAGTGGGCCTTAAGAAGCATCACTATGAACAAAGCTAGTGGAAGTGATGGAATTCCAGTTGAGCTATTTCAAATCCGGAAAGATAATGCTGTGAAAGTGCTGCATTAATATGCCAGCAAATTTGGAAAACTCAGCAGTGGCTTCAGGACTGGAAAAAGTCAGTTTTCATCCAATCCCAAAGAAAGGCAATGCCTAAGAATGCTCAAACTATCGGACAATTGCAGTCATCTCACATGCTAGTAAAGAAACGCTCAAAATTCTCCAAGCCAGGCTTCAGCAATAAGTGAACTGTGAACTTCCAGATGTTCAAGCTGGTTTTAGAAAAGGCAGAGGAACCAGAGATCAAATTGCCAACATCTGCTGGATCATCGAAAATCAAGAGAGTTCCATAAAAACATCTATTTCTGCTTTATTGACTATGCCAAAGCCTTTGACTGTGTGGATCACAATAAACTGTGGAAAATTCTGAAAGAGATGGGCATACCAAACCACCTGACCTGCCTCTGGAGAAACCTATATGCAGGTCAGGAAGCAACAGTTAGAACTGGACATGGAACAACAGACTGCTTCCAAATAGGAAAAGGAGTACATCAAGGCTGTATATTGTCACCCTGCTTATTTAACTTATATGCAGTGTACATCATGAGAAACTCTGGGCTGGAAGAAGCACAAGCTGGAATCTAGATTGCTGGGAGAAATATCAATAACCTCAGATATGCAGATGACAGGAACCTTATGGCAGAAAGTGAAGAGGAACTAGAGTCTCTTGATGAAAGTGAAAGAGGAGAGTGAAAAGGTTGGCTTAAAGCTCAACATTCAGAAAACTAAGATCATGGTATCTGGTCTCACCACTTCATGGGAAGTAAATGGGAAAACAGTGGAAACAGTGTCAGACTTTATTTTGGGGGGCTCCAAAATCACTGCAAATGGTGATTACAGCCATGAAATTAAAAGATGCTTACTCCTTGGAAGGAAAGATATGACCAACCTAGATAGCATATTAAAAAGCAGAGACATTACTTTGCCATAAAGTTCCGTCTAGTCAAGGCTATGGCTTTTCCAGTGGTCATATATGGATGTGAGAGTTGGACTGTGAAGAAAGCTGAGCACTGAAGAATTGATGCTTTTGAACCATGGTGTTGAGAAGACTCTTGAGCGTCCCTTGGACTGCAAGGAGATCCAACCAGTCCATTCTAAAGGAGATCAGTCCTGGGTGTCCATTGGAAGGACTGAAGCTGAAGCTGAAACTCCAATACTTTGGCCACCTCATGCGAAGAATTGACTCATTGGAAAAGACTCTGATGCTGGGAGGGATTGGGGGCAGGACGAGAAGGGGACGACAGAGGATGAGATGGCTGGATGGCAT
>NW_011494956.1:5726474-5727561 GCF_000754665.1 Bison bison bison
TTTCCCATAAAAACTTAAATTGTATCATTGACAATTTATACTGTCACTTGTTTTCCTTAAAGTTACAGATTGAGCTTCACTTTTGAGAAACTGTTTGCCAGTCACAGAAGCCTGAATGATTATTGCTTCTCAATCATTCTCTCCAGCGGGAACAAAAGCAGTTCAGCTCACAGCTCAAAACAATAACCAAGTGTTTCTCCCTATACTTGTAATTTGGTATGTGGCAGAAGTACTTTATGGAAGTTTGGTATCTTGTCATACAGAATAGCAAAAAGCTATTCAAGGTACAGATTTAATAAAATTGGGCATTATTACTAATGTATTAATATTTTTAAAATGTGAAACTGATTTTTTCACAAAGAGAAAAATATTTTATCTTTTGGAAGCAGTGAGGAACACATCTGGGGACTCGGTTGATCAGTGCTAAGATTCTAGCAATTTTTCCTACTATATCACTTGCACTATGAGTGTCAGTTCAGTTCAGTCACTTAGTCGTGTCCGACTCTTTCCAACCCCATGAACCGCAGGACACCAGGCCTCCCTGTCCATCACCAGCTCCCGGAGTCCATCCAAACCCATATCCATTGACTCGGTGATGCCATCTAACCATCTCATCCTCTATTGTCCCCTTCTCCTCCTGCCCACAATCTTTCTCAGCATCAGGGTCTTTTCAAATGAGTCAGCTGTTTGCATCAGGTGGCCAAAGTATTGGAATTTCAGCTTCAACATCAGTCCTTCCAATGAATACCCAGGACTGATCTCCTATAGGATGGACTGGTTGGATCTCCTTGCAGTCCAAGGGACTCTCAAGAGTCTTCTCCAACACCACAGTTCAAAAGCATCAGCTCAGCTTTCTTTATAGTCCAACACTCACATTTATACATGACTACTGCAAAACCCATAGCCTTGACTAGATGGGCCGTTGTTGACAAAGTAATGTCTCTGCTTTTCGATATGCTGCTAGGTTGGTCATAAGTTTCCTTCCAAGGTGTAAGTGTCTTTTAATTTCATTGCTGCAATCACCATCTGCAGTGATTTTGGAGCCCAAAAAAATAAAGTCAGCCACTGTTTCCACTGTTTCCCCATC
>NW_011494956.1:5727661-5734944 GCF_000754665.1 Bison bison bison
TCAGCCACTGTTTCCACTGTTTCCCCATCTATTTGCCATGAAGTGATAGGACCGGATGCCATGATCTTAGTTTTCTGAATGTTGAGCTTTAAGCCAACTTTTTCACTTTCCTCTTTCACTTTCATCAAGAGGCTCTTTAGTTCTTCTTCACTTTTTTCCATAAGGGTGGTGTCAACTGCCTATCTGAGGTTATTGATATTTCTCCTGGCAATCCTGATTCCAGCTTGTGCTTCCTCCAGCCCAGCATTTCTCATGATGTACTCTGCATATAAGTTAAATAAGCAGGGTGACAATATACAGGCTTAATGTACTCCTTTTCCTACTTGGGACCAGTCTGTTGCTCCGTGTCCAGTTTTAACCATTGCTTCCTGACCTGCTTACAGATTTCCCCAACCCAGTACTTGCCCAGGCTCAGACATCTTTCTTAATGCCTGATCTTTAAGAGAGCAAGGGATACACTTATAATGACTTTGCTGTCCAAGTACAGATTCTACATCTGTGATACATGTGAAAACACCTTGGTTTCAAATATTATACCAAGGAACTAATACTTAAAATATTGTGGGATGTTTCAAATAATTTCAAATATTTTGAAAATTATTACAATTTACTTCTGTCTTATAACTGCCATTGATGGGTGCATGTAGAAAACTGTTAACCAAGATTTAACATCTAGAAACAGTTGTAGAGAGCAGTGCTTCCTTATGGGGCACAATTCTGCCCCAGGGGATATTTCGCAATGGCTGGAGACATCCTTGATCCTAACAAGCTGGGATGTTCTATTGGAATCTAGTAGGTAAAGATCAAGGATGCCACTAAACATACCACAGTGCCCGGGATAACTCCCCACAACAAAGTGATTTTGGACCCCACAAAATGGCTGAGGCTGAGATACCCTGATGTAGGGGCTTGTTTATATGGTTATTATACATTCTCCTTTTCCTTTTGATTTTCTTTATAGTTGAAGCGTCTCTGGCAAACTTTTTCTATTCCATATGTTTCAGAATAGAGCTTTGGAAACCAGTAATCCTCAGTCTGCTCATAATAAGCAAAAGTTATTATCCTCTTGAACATCAATTTCCTCTTTTCTCAAATGAGGGAAATCTGATAGGATTAGTGGTTTCCAAACTGATTCACAGAATCCTAGGTGATGTTTTTAAAGTGCATTAAGGTCAAGAACCAGATTTAGAGAAGGGACTGTGGGCTTTTCATTCCTATTTCAACAGGGGGAGCTGTTCTATATATACATATAACTGTCTATATTAGTTTCCATTTGGACAGACCAATGTGTTTCTCTGCTAAGGGATAACAGAGTCTCAAAACCTCTTTCCTGTACTGTAAAGAATCTCCCTGAAAATTTTAAAAGAGATTACAAGTTTTTCATGAAATTTTGTATGAATAAATGTTTTCCATATGCTTCACTTTCATTATTATCTTTTGGAAACTCCTTTACGTTCAAAACCACATTATACCTGGTGAAGTACTGTATTTTTCTTATGGGTAAGTTATTTCATACGTATTAAAGGGGACATTTGGGCTTCCCAGTGGCACTCGTGGTGAAGAACTGGCCTGCCAATTTAGGAGACAATCGATGCAGGTTCAGCCCCTGGGTCCGGAAGATCCCTGGAGGAGGGCATGTCTACCCATTCCAGTATTCTTGTCTGGGAATCCCATGGACAGAGGAGCCTGGAGAGCTACAATCCGTAGTGTCTCCAAGACTTGGACATGACTGAAGCGACTTAGTATGAACACACATACGAGACATTTACTAAGTTCCTTCTTTGTATGAAGCCTTGTACCAGACACTGAAAAGGATATGACAGTCTTTCTATTTTTAAGAAGCCAGCAACAGTTAGGAATAAAACTTGTTTATCACAAATAAATGTGATAAAATTTGGTCGCATTTATAGGAATCAATGGGCTTTAAAGAAGGTATCTAAAGACATTCAGAAAAGCTTATTGCCACATGTAATGTGGGTCCAAAAGTATCAGATGCTTTAACTTCTTTCAAAGAAAAATTGACAATAAAGACAATAAATATGCTTTATATAAATTACTCCTTTTTACTTCTTTTTTTTGTTTGTTTGGTTTTTTTTTTGTCTGTACCATACAGCATGTGGGATCCCAATTTCCCCACCAGGGATTCAACCTGTGCCCCCAACCAGTGGAAGGCCAGAGTCTTAACCACTGACTCTTAGCAACCCCATGGACTGCAGCCTACCAGGCTCCTCTGTCCATGGGATTTTCCAGGCAACAGTATTGGAGTGGGGTGCCATTGCCTTCTCCAATGGACAGCCAAAGAAGTCCCCAAGTTATTCCAATTTGTAAATATTATCAACTTGCTTAAAACTATTTAACTACTGTGTGGGTCAAACAAAATACACTTATAGGTTACTATCTGATCCAAGGCTGCTAGTTTGAAATTATCTTCTAACCATTGCTTATAGAGTTAGGTCATTGATGAATCATATTCTGGAGCCAGTATCCTGATTGTTGTTGTTCAGTCGCTAAGTTGTGTCTGATTCTTTGAGATCCCATCAACTGCAGCAAGCCAGACTCCTTTGTTCTTCCCTATCTCCTCAAGTTTACTCAAATTCATGTCCATTGAGTTGGTGATGCTACCTAACTGTCTTATCCTCTGACAGCCCCTTCTCCTCTTGCCTTCAATCTTTCCCAGAATTATGGTCTTTTCCAATGAGTCAGCTCTTTGCATCAGGTGGCCAAAGTACTGAAGCTTCAGCTTTAGCAACAGTCTTTCCAGTTATTCTGATACGCTTGTTTGAATGATTTTATTCCAGTGTGGCTGTGATGATGGCTAGGAGTATTAAGTCTTTCAACATGGAAGCAAAATCCAAAGTAGGTTTGGTTTGTTGTCCTTCTTTCCCTTGAGGATTTTAATTTATATGCACATCATTTTTGCATTTGAGTCTAAGAAGATACTGCTATGAACAACTAGAGAGCTATGAACTGACCTTATATCTATTTGTCCCAACGAGCTGAGTTACTCTTCTCACAGAAATCCCTTCTCCCTTAGAAATCCCTTATTCCTGAGGACCTCTCAGAAATACAAAAACGTATTTTAGAATTTAGGGCAAAATTTTTTGGCTGTGAAAAACAATTTCTTTATCCATTTGTATTTCTTTGTTCAGCTTTCTACTTCTGATTTATAGATTATAATTGCATTCATGAAAAGGTAATTCTATTCACAAGCAATGAATTGTGTTAAATTGTTTAGAGTGGGTTTTAGAATTTTTCTTTAAAGGAAAAACTGATTATAGCTTTAATATTTTAGCTACATATGAGGCAGTCACAAAGGAACAAAAGGTTAATCAATATACCCAGCAACTTTGTCTAAAAAAAGAAAATCTATTCATAATAATTACCCCTGGTGCGTTGTTTAAGATATGAAATACAGGAGAAAAGATGTTGATTGATTGCTATGAATTTTTTCAGTTGTAGCTTTTGAAGCATGAAATACATTAGCATTGTCTCTTAATGCCTTTAATAATTGTTCTGAGTTGATATTTGTCTTATAAAAAAGGTGCTTAATTCATTCACAAAACAGCCAGTGACTGAACAATTTAATATGGATAAATAAAATGATCTCTAGATTTTCAACTGACACTTAACCAAAGGACAAGGTCAGAAATAGCTTGCACCATACATAATTGATAAGGTGTAATTTAATGTTCATTATTGAAATACTTTTGTCCTTTACAAACCTTTAAAAATGATCGGCTTCCAGTAAAATTTATTGCATCATTATATTTGCAGTATAGAGGCATCTATTGTAAAAAATAATTGCCATTCAGTTAAAGGAAAATAAAATAGTGCTTCTTAGGCATTGCATTTAATTGTTTGGTGATTTTTTTTTTTTTTTTTTTAGTTATTAAATGGCATTCAAAGCAAGGTGACATAATCACAGGTTTTACTGTATAGCTGGAGTATTTTCTTTAAAGAATGTTCCTTGAATATAACATGATGGGAGCAAAACATAAGTGGCTTATTTTATTGCAATCAGGAAATTTTAAGATACCAGTGTTTCAGACACTCATATAATTTTGTTCACCTTTCTCTTACACCATGAATAGAGAATGGTCCAATTATGTCATGATTGCATGAAATTGTTCAACTTTTAATATATTGCTCTTCTCAAGCAAGATCCATTGTGATAACAGTACCTGGAGGTACAATTATTGCATAAAAATAGAAAGCACTTTTTTTCTACCCAGAAAACATTCACAAGTGATCTCATTTTTTGCCTCCAAACCACACTCTAAAACTTTATCCCAACAAATATTATTGCCATCATCAGAAAGGTGCAATAATCAGATTCAGAACTCAAAGTTACCCTCAGCAGCTTTCTGTTCATTCTGCCACTTTACATATGCATTGTTAAATTAATTACTATTTATACAGTTTTATTAGATCTTCTAGGAAAATGAAAGTGTCAGAGTCTTTGTTTAAGTAATGTCATGGTTGCCTGTGTTTATCTTCAGAAAGATTGAGAAAGAGGCAAATTAAGACTGGAGAACTAGAACACACTAGAAAACACCCATATCCTTTACACATCTAAGGTCAAGAATTTGAGAAGCAAGTGACACACTCAAGACTGCATAACCCTGGGCTGAGAGAATATCAACAGAAAGTCATGAAATGTCAGGGCCTTTCTTTGGTTCATCGTTGTGCTTAATTGCTGCTAATAAATTGCAAACAAATGAAGAGATGTCAAAAAAGACCATATAAGTAACTTACAGGAGAAGGCAATGACACCCCACTCCAGTACTCTTGCCTGGAAAATCCCAGGGGTGGAGGAGCCTGGTAGGCTGCAGTCCATGGGGTCGCTAAGAGTCGGACATGACTGAGCGACTTCACTTTCATGCAATGGAGAAGGAAATGGCAACCCACTCCAGTGTTCTTGCCTGGAGAATCCCAGGGACCGGGGAACCTGGTGGGCTGCCATATATGGGGTTGCACAGAGTTGGACATGACTGAAGTGACTTAGCAGCAAGTAACTTACAAGAAATGTGGGGATGCATTTTCTATTATGTGTGACAGCTCACCAACATGTTTAATTCAAAATAAATAAAAAAGATTTTTATATGCTTTCTAAAAAGGAGTCTGTTTAATGTAGGTTTCTTGTTGGAGAAGCACAATCATTTTGTGAGGCACTTTAGGAACTGGACAAAATTAGAGAGCTATGCACATAAAGGGCTTCCCTGGTAGCTCAGCTGGTAAAGAATCTTCCTGCAATGCAGAAGATCCCAGTTCGATTCCTGGGTCAGGAAGATACCCCGGAGAAGGGATAGGCTACCCACTCCAGTGTTCTTGGGCTTCCCTGGTGGCTCAGCTGGTAAAGAATATGCCCACAATGCAGGAAACCTGGGTTCGATACCTGGGTTGGGAAGATCCCCTGGAGAAGGGAACTGCTATGCACTCCAGTATTCTAGCCTGGAGAATTTAATGGAATGTATAGTCTATGGGGTCACAAAGAGTCAGACACGACTTGCCTTTTATGCCCATAAAAGACAAGTGCAAGTCAATCTCTAGAACAAATGTCTACAGGAGGGGAGACAAGCCAGTGTTTGGTTGCAGAGCAGGGGAAAGTAAGGAATCAGGCTCTCTTAAAATCTGAAGGACAGCAGTAATTAGCTGTTGAAATAGGTGTTTCATGAATATGTTCACTTTTTTGAAACTTAGCAAGAACACTCCTACATTGGGTTCTATTCAGTGCTAAAATAAAGACTGAGAACTTAAAATTTGTATTAACTACATGCTGAATAAAACACTGAAAATAGCAATACCTCCCTCATAGGGTTCTTTTAAACATTAAATGAGATACTATATCTAAAAATCTTAGTGTCTGGCACATGGTTCAGTTCAGTTCAGTTCAGTTGCTCAGTCCTGTCTGACTCTTTGTGACCCCATGAATCGCAGCACGCCAGGCCTCCTTGTCCATCACCAACTCCCGAAGTTCACCCAAACTCATGTCCATTGAGTCAGTGATGTCATCCAGCCACCTGTCATCCCCTTCTCCTCCTGCCCCCAATCCCTCCTAGCATCAGAGTCTTTTCCAATGAGTCAACTCTTCGCATGAGTTGGCCAAAGTACTGGAGTTTCAGCTTTAGCATCAGTCCTTGCAAAGAACACCCAGGACTGATCTCCTTTAGAATGAACTGGTTGGATCTCCTTGCAGTCCAAGGGACTCTCAAGAGTCTCGCACATGGTTAGTATTCTTTAATTATTAAATGTTTTATTAGTAGTAAAATTAATATTTCAGAGCAATAATTACAAAGATCTCCTTAGGAATAAAAAAAAAAAAAAAAAAAAAACCATGGATTTACCAGACTTTGACGGTCTAATTTATCTGTAGGAACAAACACAGATGATCATCATATTTGTTGCATCAAACCTGCTAGGATTTTCTACCTGAAAATAGCTTTGCCTGAAAACAGTCTGGCTAGTTATTTCTTTCTTGATTCCTTCAGCAGCCACCTAAAAATAGTCCCCTTTATTTAACTGAACATATGCTTTTTCGGGTAATATTTCTTTCTTTTAAAAACATGTCAATTCATTTTCTTGAACATTATTTTAATGCCAGTGAAAACTGCACAGATTTGTACAAATTTTGACCACTTTAAAAATATTTTCATTATAAAAGTATATTCCTTTTTTTCCTAATAGGATACTGTTCAATTAAAAGCTAAGTCAATCAATAGTTTCATAAAGTTTAAGCTGATGAAAACACTCTGAATAACTGATAGGAAAACAATTTAAGAGCTTCAAGTTTATTTTTTTTTCTTTTTTTTTTTAAATTTTATTTTATTTTTAAACTTTACATAATTGTATTAGTTTTGCCAAATATCAAAATGAATCCGCCACAGGTATACATGTGTTCCCCATCCTGAGCCCTCCTCCCTCCTTCCTCCCCATACCATCCCTCTGGGTCGTCCCAGTGCACTAGCCCCAAGCATCCAGTATCGTGCATTGAACCTGGACTGGCATCTCGTTTCATACATGATATTTTACATGTTTCAATGCCATTCTCCCAAATCTTCCCACCCTCTCCCTCTCCAACAGAGTCCATAAGACTGTTCCATACATCAGTGTCTCTTTTGCTGTCTCGTACACAGGGTTATTGTTATCATCTTTCTAAATTCCATATATATGCGTTAGTATACTGTATTGGTGTTTTTCCTTCTGGCTTACTTCACTCTGTATAATAGGCTCCAGTTTCATCCACCTCATTATAACTGATTCAAATGAATTCTTTTTAATGGCTG
>NW_011494956.1:5735044-5749076 GCF_000754665.1 Bison bison bison
CTGAGTAATACTCCATTGTGTATATGTACCACTGCTTTCTTATCCATTCATCTGCTGATGGACATCTAGGTTGCTTCCATGTCCTGGCTATTATAAACAGTGCTGCGATGAACATTGGGGTACACGTGTCTCTTTCCCTTCTGGTTTCCTCAGTGTGTATGCCCAGCAGTGCGATTGCTGGATCATAAGGCAGTTCTATTTCCAGTTTTTTAAGGAATCTCCACACTGTTTTCCATAGTGGCTGTACTAGTTTGCATTCCCACAAACAGTGTAAGAGGGTTCCCTTTTCTCCACACCCTCTCCAACATTTATTATTTGTAGACTTTTGGATTGCAGCCATTCTGACTGGTGTGAAATGGTACCTCATAGTGGTCTTGATTTGCATTTCTCTGATAATGAGTGATGATGAGCATCTTTTCATGTGTTTGTTAGCCATCTGTATGTCCTCTTTGGAGAAATGTCTATTTAATTCTTTGGCCCATTTTTTGATTGGGTCATTTATTTTTCTGGAGTTGAGCTGTAGGAGTTGCTTGTATATTTTTGAGATTAGTTGTTTGTCAGCTGCTTCATTTGCTATTATTTTCTCCCATTCTGAAGGCTGTCTTTTCACCTTCAAGTTTAAAAGTTCATATTACTTAGTTAAGATGGTTATCTAATCTAAACTTATCTCAATACAGAAAATGAGGAGATTATACAAAGTGAAGTGAAGTGAAAGTCACTCAGTCATGTCCGACTCTTTGTGACCCCATGAACAGTCCATGGAATTCTCCAGGACAGAATACTGCAGTGGGTAGCCTTTCAGGTTACCTCTAAATTCTCTCTAAATTAGATAATATTATAAAGTATGGTTTTATAATACTCCCAGTACTCAGGGTTTTAGCATGGCATGTGCAGTACATTACATATGCCATCTAAAAATGACTGAATCTTGTTTTCTAATCCTAAACATATTCAGTTTGCTTATAAACAGCATTAAAAAAATTAAATTATAGTGAACAGGAATTCAAAGTCCCTGTATAAATACTGTATAAATTCAAAGTCCCTTTTAAAATACTGAACGGTTATGATTTTTGTCCAACTGCTTCTGCATCAAAGAGGAATTAAAACATGTTTAAGCCATCACTATCATTGATACAACTGGTGAAAAACAAGACCTCTATCATTCTAGGCTGCAAGGCACATAAAATAGAAGTTCCAATATTTCAGAAGCATTTTTTGTTTCTAACTTCTCTGCACTTTAAATTTATAAGTTACATTATAGCTAAAAATCAGGTTAATGTACCAACACAAATTGCATAGAATCATTCTTTGCTTTTTCCTAAAAACAACAAAAAAAACCACCATGGAACCTGTTTTTGTAAACTCATTTTAAATTTAAGTAAGGATGGAAAGTATATAATTTTTAAAAAAATACTTTATGTCTTGATATCACATATCACTATATCAGTTAGGCTTTTTCCTTGCTTTCTTTGTTTTTGATAATGCACCATGTTGCGGACAAAACATTATTAGATCTGAAATGACAAAAGTGCAGATTGGCATCTATTCTTGGACATCAATTCCCTCATCATTTTTCTTATATACAACACTTTTATTCTCTCAAATTCAGGAAAATCAATTATATTAAAAATGTTTTATTTATAAAATGAGCTTTCACACTGAACCTATTAGCTTATAATTGTTTACACTATGCTTTAGAAAATTCTTCTATATTCTTGGATCTATATCATTAAACAGGTTAGTCTTACATATATTTTTAAAGCATACAGACTTATGCTTTTATCTATTGTCTATTTTTGTTTATAAAAGTGTACTTTTAATAATCATAGTGAGCACTAAGCAAAATATATCTATATTTTCACCAAAATCATTATAAGTTGGAGACTATAATAAAGGCTTTTACATTTCAGAGATTTTTTTGCTTCAAGAGAAAGGACATTAAAATAGGAGTTTCCTCTGCGTTTTTACATGATTGGTATGTATATTCTCTTTTGCCATTTTATTTGTTTTAGCTTATCAAGTTATCTATTTAGCATATTTAATAGTTCATATTTACATATAGCATTACATTAGAATATGGAAATAAGAGAATTAAATTATTTATATGACCTATTTTGCCCAACTAAGGAAATAAAATTTTCTTTTACTTGAAAATATCAAATACCATAGGAAAGAATATTCTGTAAAGTACTTGAGCCATGAAAATAGGCCAAAGAAAGGGGCTAATATTCTTTTCAAGAATTAAGTTCATAAGAGGTACTTTTAAATGCATCTAAATTATAAAGCACTCACAGCATACCATGGCAATTTTTGAATTCACTAGAAATTAAAGCATATGCTCCCCACTCTTGTCACACAACAGATATATGACTAATCTTAAAAAAAAATGAAGTACATAAATAAAATTACAGTAGTTGAACTAATGGAGGGGTGTGTATCTTGAGATAATGTTTTATCCTTAATTTTATTGGCTTAAAAATCTTCATTTTGCTGAAAATACGTATCAAGAAGATCTCTGAATTTTAACATTCTCACAAAAACAAAAAATGCATTTATTTATGTTATGGTGAATTTAAACATTATCAGGAGAGGAAATAGCTATATCTACTCTCATCTGAATTTCTTTCATTCTTCTCTGGTTTGTCTTGGACTCTCACATACATAAATTCAAAATTCATTTCTAAGACAAACTTAGAACTTCTTCTCCATTTAACAATAACTCAAGGAAAATATCACTTATGAGATTAATAGGTATATATTTAAAAGAAAGTGTGGCTACATTGTGAGATACTAAGCCATTTTAAATTTAGAAATTTTAAATTTAGAACACATGTATACCTGTGGCGGATTCATTTTGATATTTGGCAAAACTAATACAATTATGTAAAGTTTAAAAATAAAATAAAATTAGAGAAAAAAAATAAATAAATAAATAAATTTAGAAATGAACATAGGCATTATAGAAATTTGCTTGTTCATTGAACTAATTTAGGAACATTTTTGCTCCAATGACATTAGAAATAGAATTGGGGGGGCAGCATAAAATTAAAGAATCTCTGGGTGATTATAGATTTTGAAGATATAACCTAAAAAGTGCTGAGAATAATGAGACTTTCTAAAAGTCAGACATAAAAATTTCCTTAATGAAACCTTTCAAAAGGCTTCTTTGAACTCAAATAAATAATTAAAATAGTTTTGGTAAGAGCTAACTCTATGGGAATCAGAAACATATGGATTGGAGAAAAATTCCTTGAGGCCAAACTCATTAAAGGTTTTGCTAATGCAAAACATTTGAAAAACAGAGCATAAGCTAGCTGAATTTAAAACAACTCTGATTTTCACTAGATTTAATTACTGAGTAAAATGAGTCCACATTTACTCCTTTATAACACCACCTTTTTCTTTGCAAAACTATACAAAATATCCATTAATTCATTCCAGAAACATTTACTCACTATTTATTTTATGCCATGATTGTTTTAGACTTTGGATATACAGCATTAAACTAGGCAAAATATCTGCCTCAAGGAGCTACATTCTAGTGCAAAATAAGTAAATATAACATCAATATAACATAACTTAATGTGTTTTTTTTCATGTGGCTTAATTTAATATATTTCTTGGTCAACTCGAACACAAAAATCCTTAAAGAGGCAACAAAAGAGGAAGGGACATGAAGAATCCTCTCAGTACATGTAGTCAATATTGTTTTTTCACTAAGTTGTGACCACTCTTTTGTGACCTCTATCCATGAGATTTCCCAGGCAAGAATACTGGAGTGGGTTGCCATTTCCTTCTCCAGGGGATCTTCCTGACCCAGAGATCGAAACTGTCTCATGCTCTGGCAGGTGAATTCTTAACCACCAAGCCACCAGGAAAGCTCAAATATGACCTATATTTACCAACTAAACTATTTTTTTTACATCCCTTAAGTAGCCAAATATATTCCTACATTTATTTCTTTTTTAATCTCTGGTACTTATTGCTCTTACATTCTTACACTTTAAAGATAAGGTTCTTTGAACTATTAAAACTTTGTCAATATTTCTGCTCCAGGCAAAGTTTAAGTAGCATCATCTCCCGTAACTGAGCTGGCTGAGTTAAATGTTGGTTGGGACACAGAGAGTACAACTAGGAATGAGCAAAGGAGCCAAACAGTGTTTTAGCTCCTTTTAATCTGTGCAGGTGTTATGCTGTTTGATTTCAAACACATTCTCATGTTCAAGAGTAATCATAAAATCCCATCTCAAAGGCAAATTTAAGTGCTGTCAGAATTACTGTTCTTGAATTTCCCTGTAAGGATTCATTTAAAAGGGGCTGGGAATATATTAACATTCTGGTCATTATTTTATAATGTATTTTTAAGGTTGATAATTAAAATAAGCATCAAAATCCATATCAACATACTTTTATTGAGATGTTGTGTCACAATAGTGTGCCAGGTGCTATATGGTAAACAGAAGAAGCATAAGTAGTACATCCATCCTTTCGAAAACTTAAAACTACACCAAGGCTCCATAGGAGGTAAAATGGTACAGACAGTAGTGATCCCACTCCTTGCTATCCCAACACTCTTACATTTATCTTTGGGCACATGTCACGATGAAATTCAATAGTAGAGAAAAAGGTAGCTTACATTTATAGCCCAATTCTTCACAATATGCATAAGACATTCACTTTCAGTAAGTATTGACTAAATTCTTCCAACATTGAGGAGTCTAGGTCCAGAACTAACATAATTAGTGCTAGCCGCTCAGTCATATCAAACTGTTTGCCACCGCATGGACTGTAGCCTGCCAGGCTCCTCGGTCCATTGATTTCTCCAGGCAAGAATACTGGAGTGGGTTGCTATTCCTTTTTCCAGGGATCCTCCTAACCTAATGATCAAACCTGTGTTTCCCACATTACAGGCAGATTCTTTACTGTCTGAGCCACCAGAAAAGCCCTAACACAACTACAGTAATTAGAAAGTGCTCTACAGGGAAAGTAAACAAACTATGAAAAAGGGCAGACATGGGAAGAGAAAATGAGGGGAATGAGTCAATAGCAGACTTATCCTACAAAACTGTCCACACAGACATGGACATGGTATAGTCACAGATGGTAAGGACTCTGTTCTGGCAGGAACAAACCATAAGGAAAAAGTTAGGATATATTTGGATGAATGGCCTTCCTTGGTAGCTCAGCTGGTAAAGAATCTGCCTGTAATGCAGGAGACCCTGGTTTGAGTCCAGAGTCATGAAGATCCCCTGGAGAAGGGATAGGCTACCCACTCCAGTATTCTTGGGTTTCCTTTGTGGCTAAGCTTTTTAAAATGTACCTTCAATATCCACATTTCAATCAATGTAATACACCACATTAACAAGTTGAAAAATAAAATCCATATGATTATCTCAATAGATGCAGAGAAAGCCTTTGATAAAATTCAACATTCATTTATGATAAAAACTCTCCAGAAAGCAGGAATAGAAGGAAAATACCTCAACATAATAAAAGCTATATATGACAAACCCACAGCAAACATTATCCTCAATGGTGAAAAATTGAAAGCATTTCCCCTAAAGTCAGGAACAAGACAAGGGTGCCCACTCTCAGCACTACTGTTCAACACAGTTTTGGAAGTTTTAGCAATAGCAATCAGAGCAGAAAAAGAAATAAAAGGAATACAAATTGGAAAAGAAGAAGTAAAACTCTCACTGTTTGCAGATGACATGATCCTCTACATAGAAAACCCTAAAGACTCTACCAGAAAATTACTAGAGCTAATCAATGAATATAGTAAAGTTGCAGATATAAAATCAACACACAGAAATCCCTTGCATTTCCTATACACTAATAATGAGAAAACAGAAAGAGAAATTAAGGAAACAATTCCATTCACCATTGCAACGAAAAGAATAAAATACTTAGGAATATATCTACCTAAAGAAACTACAGACCTATATATAGAAAACTATAAAACACTGATGAAAGAAATCAAAGAGGACACTAATAGATGGAGAAATATACCATGTTCATGGATTGGAAGAATCAATATAGTGAAAATGAGTATAATACCCAAAGCAATCTATAGATTCGATGCAATCCCTATCAAGCTACCAACGGTATTTATCACAGAGCTAGAACAAATAATTTCACAATTTGTATGGAAATACAAAAAACCTTGAATAGCCAAAGCAACCTTGAGAAAGAAGAATGAAACTGGAGGAATCAACATGCCTGACTTCAGGCTCTACTACAAAGCCACAGTCATCAAGACAGTATGGTACTGGCACAAAGTTAGAAATATAGATCAATGGAACAAAATAGAAAGCACAGAGGTAAACCCATGCACCTATGGACACCTTATCTTTGACAAAGGAGGCAAGAATATACAATGGAGAAAAGACAATCTAACAAGTGGTGCTGGGAAAACACATCAACCACTTGTAAAAGAATGAAACTAGAACACTTTCTAACACCATACACAAAAATAAACTCAAAATGGATTAAAGATCTAAACATAAGACCAGAAACTATAAAACTCTTAGAGGAGAACATAGGCAAAACACTCTCTGACATACATCACAGCAGGATCCTCTATGACCCACCTCCCAGAATATTGGAAATAAAAGCAAAAATAAACAAATGGGACCTAATTAAAATTAAAAGCTTCTGCACAACAAAAGAAACTATAAGCAAAGTGAAAAGACAGCCTTCAGAATGGGAGAAAATAATAGCAAATGAAGCAACTGACAAACAACTAATCTCAAAATTATACAAGCAACTCCTACAGCTCAATTCCAGAAAAATAAACGACCCAATCAAAAAATGGGCCAAAGAACTAAACAGACATTTCTGCAAAGAGGACATACAGATGGCTAATAAACACATGAAAAGATGCTCAACATCACTCATTATCAGAGAAATGCAAATCAAAACCACAATGAAGTACCATTTCATGCCAGTCAGAATGGCTGCGATCCAAAAGTCTACAAGCAATAAATGCTAGAGAGGGTGTGGAGAAAAGGGAACATCTTACACTGTTGGTGGGAATGCAAACTAGTACAGCTACTATGGAAAACAGTGTGGAGATTCCTTAAAAAACTGGAAATAGAACTGCCATATGACCCAGCAATCCCACTGCTGGGCATACACACCAAGGAAACCAGAATTGAAAGAGACACGTGTACCCCAGTGTTCATCGCAGCACTGTTTATAATAGCCAGGACATGGAAGCAACCTAGATGTCCATCAGCAGATGAATGGATAAGAAAGCTGTGGTACATATACACAATGGAGTATTGCGCAGCCATTAAAAAGAATACATCTGAATCAGTTCTAATGAGGTGGATGAAACTGGAGCCTATTATACAGAGTGAAGTAAGCCAGAAAGAAAACAACCAATACAGTATACTAACGCATATATATGGAATTTAGAAAGATGGTAACAATAATCCTGTATGCGAGACAGCAAAAGAGACACAGATGTATAGAATAGTCTTTTGGACTCTGTGGGAGAGGGAGGGTGGGGGATGATTTGAGAGAATGGCATTAAAACATGTATAATATCATATAAGAAATGAATTGCCAGTCCAGGTTCGATGCAGGATACAGAAAGCTTGGGGCTGGTGCATTGGGATGACCCAGAGCGATGGTATGGGCAGGGGTGTGGGAGGGGGGTTCAGGATGGGGAACACGTGTACACCTGTGGTGGATACATGTTGATGTATGGCAAACCAATACAACATTATAAAGTAAAAAATAATAATAATAAATAAAATAAAAAATAAAAAAAATTAAAATGTGCCTGAAATGTGGGAGACCTGGGTTTGATCTCTCAGTTGGGAAGATCCCGTGGAGAAAGGAATGGCTACCTTCTCTAGTACTCTGGCCTGGAGAATTCCATGTAGTCCATGGGGTTGCATGGACTATGGGGAAAATTAAAAAAGCTATGAGAAATGGCAGACATGGGAAGGGAAAATGAGGGGAATGAGTCAATAGCAGAATTATCTCACAAAAATGTCAACACAGACATGGACATGGCATAGTCACCTGTGGTAAAGACTCTGTTCTGGGGGGAACACATCATAGGGAAAGAGTTAGGAGATATTTGGATAAATAAGTGTGGCTAAATCAATGAAGACCTCACTAGTTATTCAAAGAACTTTGACAATTTCTGAAAAATATGTGGTGTCAGTTAAAGGAGAGTAGGGTTTTCACTACAATGAACCATAAAGAAATTTAAAAAAAAATCAAAAAAGGAATGAGGGACAGCACAATCATTTGTATACAGATTATATCAGGGAAAATCACAACAAGAATGAAAACGAAAGAACAGGTAAGATAGTCCAAGTTTTATAATCATGGATTTTATGACAGATTAATAGGAGAAAGGAAAATTCCATAGAGATTTTCCTTGCAAAATGGAAGACATGGCATACCTGAAGGTATAGTTATATGATGGATATGGTGGGAAAATACATTTCTAATAGTAAAATACGTTATGTGTGTGTCCCGTCAGTCAGCCATGTCCGACTTTTTGCAACCTCATGGACTATAGCTTATGGCTTCCCAAGTACTACAGTGGTAAAGAATCCTCCTGACAATGCAGAAGATGCAAAGACTCGGATTTGATATGTACTTTTAGGTATAATTCCAAAGACAATTTAAGAAAGATCTCTCATGAACAGACTTAAAGAAACATCATAGTAAGGAGATGGCAGGGAAATTGAGCTTCTGATTGATGTACTAATTTGCATCTAATCAAACATTCTGCCAATGCCAACTTGCAAATCAGGAAATAAAAATTTCAAGTCCTATTTTAATCATTGGAGATTATCAAAGTAGCCAAGATATGACAGGCCAAATCTTATTTATAGGTTTGATTTGATTTTTAAGAAGTAAAAGAAGTGATTCTCCTAAGTTACCTTTACGTTTAGGATTCTAACAGCAAAGGAGTAAACAGATAAATCTGAGAAGAACCAGGTTGAAATTGTTCTAACAACACTGAATTAAAAGCAAACTTCTGGTAAAATTTAATGATGCAATCTTGATATTTAAATATTAATAAGCAAATGATATAACTTCCTTATTAATGATCCTAAACTCATTAAGAATTGTCCTCTTGAGAAAAAATAAAGATCTTCAAAGTTGAGAAAAATAATAAAGTCTGGACAAGAGTATTCCCTTATCTATAATGAACTATTATGGTGAGTCCCTTTGAAGGAATAAACAGAAAATTAATAACAAGATTCGTTATAGCTTTTGTAGGCCATTAAGGCAGTGAGCAAAGAGCCTTCTTTTGATCTCATTTGACCCTCATATTGGTTTAAAGCTCAACATTCAGAAAACTAAGATCATGGCATCCAGTCCCATCACTTCATAGCAAATAGATGGGGAAACAGTGGAAACAGTGTGTGACTTTATTTTTCTGGGCTCCCAAATCACTGCAGATGGTGATTGCAGCCATGCAATTAAAAGATGCTTACTCCTTGGAAGGAATGTTATGACCAATCTAGACAGCATATTAAAAAGCAGAAACATTGCTTTGCCAACAAAGGTCGGTCTAGTCAAGGCTATGATTTTTCCAGTGGTCATGTATGGATGTGAGAGTTGAACTATAAAGAAAGCTGAGCACTGAAGAATTGATACTTTTGAACTGTGATGTTGGAGAAGACTCTTGAGAGTCCCTTGGATTGCAAGGCAATCCAACCAGTCCATCCTAAAGGAGATCAGTCCTGGGTGTTCATTGGAAGGACTGATGTTGAAGCTGAAACTCCAATACTTTGGCCACCTGATGCAAAGAGCTGATTCATTTGAAAAGACCCTGATGCTGGGAAAGATTGAGGGCAGGAGGAGAAGGGGATGACAGAGGATGAGATGGTTGGGTGGCATCACCAACTCAATGGACATGGATTTGGGTAATCTCTGGGAGTTGGTGATGGACAGGGAGGCCTGGCATGCTGGGGTTCATGGGGTTGCAAAGAGTCGGACACGACTGAGCGACTGAACTGACCTGACCCTTGTATTAGTGTCGGAGTAGATTGCTGAGCCAAAGTTTAAACACAAGTATTCTAATGAGAATGCCTAATTTGTTTACCACTATACTACAGTTTTACCAAAGTCTTTGAATTTACCTTTTTCATAAAATTAGTATTCTTCATATACATCAGTTAAAGCTGTTGCATTTCACATACTATAAACACATAGATATCTAGTCTGTACAGATTTTATTTGACTATTACAGTGACCCTACAGCATAGCATAGGAAAAATAATTTTCCCTTTACCCTTTTGAAATCTTGGCTGAAAATACTTGTAATACAAAACAGATTAACAAAAGGAAAACAGAAGTTTATTAACATGTATATCTCATGTACAAATGGGAACTATCCCAGGAAATTTAATGGTTCTCAGAGAGTTAGCTTTAGAATATAAGATCAAATAACATCTTAATAGGCTCAGTGGTTTAGAATTTGCCTGCAATGCAGGAGAGGTGGGTTCAATCCCTAGGTCAGGAAGATTCCATGGAGAAGAAAATGGCAACCCACTCCAATATTCTTGCTTGGGAAATCCCATGGACTGATCAGAACATGGGTTGGAAAAGAGTTAGACATGACTTAGTAACTAAATAATAACAACCATCTAAATAGGGAAGAGGAAAAATATGTAGGCCTCTTAGAGGAAAGAAAATTATTTCTGGAAAGATGAATAGGACCTTAAAAGAATAGTTGAGAGGTATGGTAGCTTCTGACATTTTGTCTGGGTGTGGTATCAACTTCTATTCTCTTGTTCTGTATAAAAGTTAATCTTTGCTGGCTGACAAAACTCCTAAGGAAGGGATTTATGATAACTGAGTTCCTTTTGGAGAATCTGTCTTTCTAGACAGGTTAGAGGTGTTCCAAGAAAACCTTTCCCTATATTTGCTGTTTTGCAGGGGCCTACTGTTCAAAATAATCAATACATACTCAAAATGTATGAAAGTGACACATTTTGGGGTGGCACTATAATCAGATATTTTGTAGTGGCATATCCTTCAATATTGACAACTACTTCTTTAGAAATAATTGATATATAAAATATTAATATTGTTCAAATTGCCTAGATCATGATGATTTTTGTTTTGGAGGGAACATGTAGATACATGATTATAATTTTCATTCATATAATTCCTTTAGAATATCTCTTCAATTCATTACATTAGATAATAATTCAATTTTTATTCACTTATTTATATTTCTCTTATAGCTGATACTCCTCGCTTATTGTTTATAAAGTAATGAAAAGCTCCCAGTTTTTATTGTGAAGTTTTCAATTTTTGAAAAGTTCATTGTAACACTCATTCCTTTAGAAAGAGTTTAAATAAAAATCTGAGTAAACCTATACCCAGTGGAATTAGTCTTCATACCATGTTTTTGGCAAACGTCACTTTTTCAAATAGCTTACAAAGGCTTAACAATAATTGCCTTACTTTTCTCAGCTTTACAACATCCCATAAACCTGCCATACCACTGTACAAAAGTGAATAAGCCCAAAGTTGAACACAGTGTGTAAACTGTAGAGGGTACAGAAAAATAATATGCAATTACTGGGAGATTTATGGGCATATTTAATGTAAGACAGTGAATCTCTGCAAAAAGAACAAAACAGCATTGTGAAGTAGACATTATGGTTTGAACCCCACAAATGATTTCTATAGCAGTTAAGACAGCATGAACAAAAGCAGCGGTCTGGGCCAGCAGGGTACTGCCATTGCAAACACACTCTTCTTTATGAGAGAATAATACATTTGTCAGCCAGCTTGCCTCAAGATATTAGAAGACATAAAACATGTCACAGTGGTGTGTTTTGTTTTATGACAAATGAAAAAATGAACAACACTTGGAACATAGAGGTCTTTAGAGAAAGATCCATCTTGTTAAACCTGTTATTATTTTCACCTTGAAATTGCAACATGTGTGTATTGAAGTTTGCTTCAGTTGTTGCTTGTATGATATATTGAATCTATAAAAGTGTAGGTTAGCACTTGTATAGAAACTAAAATTAAGTGTGTGGGTGTGTGTTTTTTGTTGTTTTTTTGTTTGTTTGTTTGTTTTTTATAAAATAGTATTATGGTGATGGTTTAGTCACTAAATCGTGTCCAACTCTTGTGACCCCATGGACTGTATCCTGCCAGGTTCCTCTTGTCCATGGGATTCTTCAGGCAAGAATACTGGAGTGGATTGTTAGTCGTGTCTGACTCTTTGTGACCCCACGGGCTGACTGTATAGTCCATGGAATTCTCCAGGCAGGATACTGGAGTGGGTAGCTATTCCCTTCTCCAGGGGATCTTCCCAACCCAGGGATCAAACCTAGGTCTCCCACATTGCAGGCAGATTCTTTAACCCACCAGGGAAACCCAAGAATACGGGAGTGGATAGCTTATCCCTTTTCCAGCAGATCTTCCTGGCTGAGGAATTGAATCAGGGTCTCCGGCATTGCAAGCAGATTCTTTAACAGCTGAGCCAGCAGAAAATACTGATCTGAACTCAACATAAGCCTATATAAAGAATTAAAACAACAAATGAACACGATAGGAGTTAGAAAATAGCATCTATCTAGTGCAGTATTTCTCTAAATACTAGTGCAATGATAGAAATTATCTAACAGTAAAAATGATCTACAGTTATATGATTTGATGTTAGTTGATTATTAAATATGTAGTTTTGTGATAATCTAACTTTCCACCATTTCCTTCCTCACAGTACTAACTTTGTTTGCCATCTACCTTTCCTGCTTTTACTTTATCCATGAAATTGTACTCTGTTAATCCGTCCCTACACTTACTTATCTGCTTCTTCTCTTTTCATTATTCATAGAAGTTTTAAAATCAAACTGTGAATATAGAGAAACTACTGTTTATTAATTAAAAAAAAAAAAACACAGTTAATAGTCTCTTTCAAGGTTCTTAAAGCTCTAACTAACTTATTAACATTCCACTTCCCTGGTGGCTCAGACAGTAAAGAATCTGCCTACAAAAAGGAGACCCTTGATATCCAGGTTGGGAAGATCCCCTAGAGAAGGAAATAGCAAGCCACTCCAGTACTCTTGCCTGGAGAATTCCATGCACAGAGAAGCCTGGCAGGCTACAATCCATACAGTCCATGGGGTCACATGCAGTCAGACACAACTGAGTGACTAACACTTTCACTTTCAAAACTCCTGAATTTATTACAATCAAGAAGCAACAGTTAGAACCAGACATGGAACAACAGACTGGTTCAAAATTGGGAAAGGAGTACGTCAAGGCTGTATATTGTCACCCTGCTTATTTAACTTCTTGCAGATTACATCATGGGAAATGCTGGGCTGGATGAATGACAAGCTGGAATCAAGATTGGCTGGAGAGATATCAGCAACCTCAAATATCCAGATGATAACATAGTAATGGCAGAAAGTGAAGAGGAACTACAGAGCTTCTTGATGAGGATGAAAGAGGAGAGTGAACAAAAGAGATTGAAAGAATCACAATGTAAGGAAGTAATATTTGAATCTCATGAAAAACAGCAACTCTTCAGTTCAGGTCAGTTCAGTTCAGTCACTCAGTCGTGTCCTACTCTTTGCGACCCCATGAACTGCAGCACGCCAGGCCTCCCTGTCCATAACCATCTCGCGGAATTCACTCAAACTCAAGTCCATTGAGTCGGTGATGCCATCTAGCCCTCTCATCCTCTGTCGTCCTCTTTTCTTCCAGCCCCCAAGCCCTCCCAGCATTAGAGTCTTTTCCAATGAGTCAACTTTTTGCATGAGGTGGCCAAAGTACTGGAGTTTCAGCTTTAGCATCATTCCTTCCAGAGAAATCCCAGGGCTGATCTCCTTCAGAATGGACTGGTTGGATCTCCTTGAAGTCCAAGGGACTCTCAAGAGTCTTCTCCAACACCACAGTTCAAAAGCATCAATTCTTCAGTGCTCAGCTTTCTTCACAGTCCAACTCTCACATCCATACATGACCACAGGAAAAACCATAGCCTTGACTAGATGGACCTTTGTTGGCAAAGTAATGTCTCTGCTTT
>NW_011494956.1:5749176-5749576 GCF_000754665.1 Bison bison bison
TTTCCAGTCCTGTGGCCACTGCTGAGTTCTCCAAATTTTCTGGCATATTGAGTGCAGCACTTTCACAGCGTCATCTTTTAGGATTTGAAATAGCTCAACTGGAATTCCATCACCTCTACTAGCTTTCTTTGTAGTGATGCTTCCTATGGCCCACTTGACTTCACATTCCAGGATATCTGGCTCTAGGTGGGTGATCACACCATCATGGTTATCTGGGTCATGAAGATTTTTTTTTTACATAGTTCTTCTGTGTATTCTTGCCACCTCTTCTTAATATTTTTCTGCTTCTGTTCAGTTCAGTTCAGTCGCTCAGTCTTGTCCGACTCTTTGCGACCCCATGAATCACAGCACGCCAGGCCTCCCTGTCCATCACCAACTACCAGAGTTCACTCAGACTCAC
>NW_011494956.1:5749676-5750845 GCF_000754665.1 Bison bison bison
CAGTTCAAAAGCATCAATTCTTCAGTGCTCAGCTTTCTTCACAGTCCAACTCTCACATCCATACATGACCACAGGAAAAACCATAGCCTTGACTAGATGGACCTTTGTTGGCAAAGTAATGTCTCTGCTTTTAAATATGCTTCTAGGTTGGTCATGAATTTTTTTCCAAGGAGTAACCGTCTTTTAATTTCATGGGTGCAGTCACCATCTGCAGTGCTTTTGGAGCCCCCCAAAATACAGTCTGACTGTTTCCACTGTTTCTCCATCTATTTCCCATGAAGTGATGGGACCAGATGCCATGATCTTCGTTTTCTGAATGTTGAGCTTTAAGCCAACTTGTTCACTCTCTTTCACTTCCATGAAGAGGCTTTTGAGTTCCTCTTCACTTTCTGCCATAAGGGTGGTGTCATCTGCATATCTGAGGTTATTGATATTTCTCTCGGCAATCTTGATTCCAGCTTGTGCTTCTTCCAGCCAAGCGTTTCTCATGATGTACTCTGCATATAATTTAAATAAACAGGGTGACAATATACAGCCTTGACATACTCCTTTTCTTATTTGGAACCAGTATGTTGTTCCATGTCCAGTTCTAACTGTTGCTTCCTGACCTGAACACAGATTTCTCAGGAGGCAGATCAGGTGGTCTGGTATTCCCATCTCTTTCAGAATTTTCCACAGCTTATTGTGATCTACACAGTCAAAGGCTTTGGCATAGTCAATAAAGCAGAAATAGATGTTTTTCTGGAACTCTCTTGCTTTTTCCATGATCCAGCAGATGCTGGCAATTTGATCTCTGGTTCCTCTGCCTTTTCTAAAACCAGCTTGAACATCTGGAAGTTCACGGTTCACGTAATGCTGAAGCCTGGCTCAGAGAATTTTGAGCATTTCTTCACTAGCGTGTGAGATGACTGCAACTGTGCAGTAGTTTGAGCATTCTTTGGCATTGTCTTTCTTAGGGATTGGAATGAAAACTGACCTTTTCCAGTCCTGTGGCCACTGCTGAGTTCTCCAAATTTTCTGGCATATTGAGTGCAGCACTTTCACAGCGTCATCTTTTAGGATTTGAAATAGCTCAACTGGAATTCCATCACCTCTACTAGCTTTCTTTGTAGTGATGCTTCCTATGGCCCACTTGACTTCACATTCCAGGATATCTGGCTCTAGGTGGG